>NW_028142639.1:0-43380 GCF_055691185.1 Crinia signifera
CCGGCGACTCTCACCGCAAAGGACAGCTCTTAATGCAAGAGCTGTCCTTTGCTATAATTATCGCATATGTTAGAACATATGCGATAATTATAAATGCGAAGAGAGGCGAAGGGGGGCGGAGATTCTTAGAGAATCTCCCCCCTTTATCAGGGCACCCCTAGCATAAAATAATTTTATTGATGAATTTGAAATACAATGTTAAATGAAGTAATTGGTGCCTTTTCTGTCATCCTTAGGTATAGTTATGTGCTGGTGTACATTTATGCTTCTGGTTGTCCAGCCACTAGCACTTGGTTTGCCCATCATTTTAACCCTAAATAATTTAAATTGGTCCTGGACCACCAACCCGAGGCACCCCTGGAAGAGTCTCGCCGCACCCCAGGGTGCCTAGGCACACAGTTTTGGCTAATGAATGCAAAACACTGAAAGAGTCGACTAAAAGATCAATTAATTTTACAGTCATTCCTTGTGCATCAGCCCCCGGTAGGCTGGGAGGGAGATGAGTGCACCTTGGTAATATCTGAACTTTCTACCCTGAGGATACAGACCCTTCTCATGCATTGGCTGAGGCAGCAAAGCAATGTGTCCGGCTACTTCTGTACATGACTAATGAGCTACTCAATGGAATGTAAAGGTCCATCACAGAGACGGCTGGAAGGAGAGAGCCACGTTTGATCAATGTTGCCAGCTTAACTCAACGTCATCATTAAAATTCTGAAAATCAATGTTAAAACAATCAGAATTACGCTGTTGTCGGACAAACTAGGATGGGCGGCCAAGATGTGACATGCAGAGAAGGAATCTGTAAGATCCAAAGGAAATTAAATTAAATCCCAATTATGAGTCCCCTTTAAAACACAGATCAGTGAGGATTTAATGAGAGACAACCTCCACTTGAGGTTTTATACATAAACTGTCACAATGGTTTAACAGTGCAGCATTATACACATATAACTTCACATTATACATAATGATATATCTAAAATATATCAGATATTGTGCGTTACAAGAGATACATCTAGCAGTCGGCAGAGTCGCAGCTTTTACACGAAAATAAGTTTGCGGTAATCTTTTTTTGTGTAGTCTAAAGATATTTGCTGCTTTATAAACCATGAAATAACTACAGTTTCCTTTGTTGAAGCAGTTGTAGAACATTGTTATTTTAGATTTAGTGATCGATTAACATCAATCGTAACTTCAAAATAGCTTAATATTGAATTTACCTGGATTGTTTTCATACCTGAGAAAAGCAGGAACTTCAAGATATCATAGATGCCAAAGTGACCTATTTTCCACATTGACCTAATTCAACTTTTTAGAGTGATTTTCCAAATGAATTAGTATGATGTCACTAGATGTTTGATAAATAGTATCATTTAACATGATTTATATTGAATTGAAAGCTTTTTAATATATATATATAGAGAGAGAGAGAGAGCGAGCGAGAGAGAGATACAGATGTATAACCACCGCACTCGCCATTCCTAAGAATGGGGTGCAAATGGCACCCACACTTCCCAGGTTGGGGTGCGGTGGCCTATGACCACACACACTCTAGTAAATACAAATACAGGGGGCCCAGCACTCACAATAATAAACTAACTCACCTTAACATACAAATAATCAATTAAATAAATAATGGGGATTTAGTGCATGAATTGATCAATGCATTTAAGCTTGCAGCCCATCGCCAAGGGACCCCATTTCACTGCAAGTCCTACATTAACAACTGGTCTCTCAAGATTTATATATATCAATTTTCCAACTTTTTAGGATTTGGCCCAATTGGTAGCGCCACCTTCAGGTGACATAAGCCACTGTAGCCTGTGGGCCAGAGAATTGGAGAAGAGCAGTGAAATGATCAAATACATCACCAAGACAGCTTTCTATTGGCACCGAAATCCTGGCATGACTTCTATAGTAAACTGCCCCGTTTACACATGTTAACACTGTGAATAATGGCAATTATATATGTTAATTAATGGGGCGGGGGGGGGTCTGGGGAATATAAGGCCCAAAACAAAAATCAATGTTTGCAAATAAACTTCTTTTTAGTGTATACATGTGAACACAACCATTTGGGTAGGCATCTCTTTTAAACCAAAGTTGCAAAAACACTTAACATCCCTGTCTCGTCTTCAGTACCGTAGGTCAATTTGGGGGAGATCAAAAGGTTATTTGTCCCTGATGGCAATTCTCTAATAGATAGAAATCTAGGTCTAGAGCCGGACAAGACTCTTGGCTGCGTAAGAAGAGGAACGGTGGTTTTTACTGACCGGAGAAATTAACAAACAATGAAATGATGTTGTTCATCAGCCATAAAGAATATCTGCTGATAATATTGTCTTATACACATTGCCAGCATTTCTCAGTGCCTTTCGGAAAAAAGACGGCATCTTAACAATGAAATATACCGTGTATTCCCTTTAAGCCCTAGCACGCAGCAATGTAAGCGAATACAAGTCATTCTTAGCGATGCTGTGAGAGCCTTGCACACAGGCTGTCCATCAGAAATCTGTCAGTAAGAAAGTGACAGGAGCGCTGTAACTAGCCTTTGTTGTAGGAGCATAGAGAGCGACATGCCGATTGCGAGAGAAAGCTGCCACACTCTCACAGAGCCGAAAGATACAAACTGTCTGCGTTCCTCACTCACTCTATGTTTATTAGTACCCGCTTGCACTGATCTTCCAGTTGACAGGCAAATGAACAAGAAACAGCACTAAGACAAGCAGGAACGTACTTTCCACTATTGCAGAGATGTGCGGAGAGGAGATTTCTACTGTTATTTAAGGAATTGGGCAATAAATTAGATTTGCCTCTTCTCTCCGCTGTAAAACTTACATAGAAACAATATGAGGCCTTCTATGCATTGTACCTTCAGGAAAAACTATTCAATTGTTTTTCTTTTGTACTAAGGATTAAAAACTGTGATTTGTATACCTTCTTACTCTGAGATGCTCGATCAGTATCCTGGTGGTCAGTATCCCAGCGGTCAGTATACCAACACCAACATTCCGTCAGAACATCGGCACCGGAACTTCGAAAACATTGGGATGTTGATGCAAGAATACAGACTGCTAATATTCCAAGTGTAAGTATGGAAGGGGGTGGGAGGGGGGGGTAAGGTTTAGGCACTATATATAGATTGTAAGCTGGGAGCAGGACCCTCATACCTTTGACTGTCTGTAAATGCCCTGTTTGTTGTATCCCTGTCTCCTTTGTAAATTGCAACGGAATATGCTGCGCTATATAAGAAACTGTTAATAAATAAATAGTAGTGGGGAGGACATAGGATCAGGCTGCTGGGGTGGGGGGGTGTTAGGGTTAGGCTTCTGCAAGGGAGGTTAGGGCTAAGGGTAGGTGGAGAAGGTTACAGATGTAGCCCTCTTCATCCTTGCAGGGGCTGGCTATTCTATTGCCAGCCCCCGTCAGCGGCCGGCTACAGCCAGGGGGCATATGTGACTCTTGCATGCCCCATGGCAACGGAGCCAGCCGCCGGTTCCCGACGCCTCCCCTCCGGTCCCCCCCCCGAACTGGGCAGCGTCTCCCTGAAGTGGAGACGGGAAGGGAGACGCTGCCCAGCCGCCGTGATACTGAGACGCATTTGCCAGTGAAAGGGATCTGGCGGGCGCCGGGAACAGATGGAGCCGGCTCCATCTGTATGTTACGTATCGAGTCCCTGTAGAGATTCTCTGTTTCGGGATGCCGGGGTCAGCATTTGACTAGCGGCATCCTAAGTGCCGGGATATCGTATTTATTCCCTTACTCTCCCTACCGCAAATTATTACACATAGTTTTAAGTGAATGAAAAATTATGAGAATGCAGCCTATAGAATGCCTGGTTTCATCACTGAAGTACGGGCACTGCATAATGAGGCTCATTCAGCTGAGATTGGTGTTGCTACCAATGACAGAGCTCATTGGTGATGCAGCAGGAGGAACAAGCAGCCACTTCCTGCCGCGGTAATGATCCCAGGACACAGCATCATCAGGAGTCTCAAGGTACCCATGTTGACCTTTTGACCATTGACCTAGCCCACATTGACCTAACGCTTGTGTCGACCTAATGACATATCGATCTAAGCCCACGTCCCAGACCCAATGCATTTCGACCTTAGTGCTGTCGACCAATACCCTTTCTAACTATGGGGAGAACCACCTATATCAAGATATATCTAAAATTTCAAAACAAAAAATTTCTCTACATTGTTGGTTTTCAAAATTTCAAAATTATTCAAAAATTATTTTTCAGTTAAAGTCTAAAACTTCCAGTGAGAATGAAAAGTACAGTGTTCTTACAGCCAATGGTCTGACCATTATAAAGGGAACTCTGACGGAGGAGATGATCATAATCCTAGCCAAGGAAAGTAGTCAGCTGTGGGTGGCTAACTGCATAACGGGGATGATCTAATATCTGGGCGGGCAGCTAAGAAACAGGACAGGCAAGCAAGGTTCAAGGCTATAAGTGAGCAGGAGTGCCTTTGTTTGCTATGTTACTACGCAATCCACAAACGTCAAATCCAGTAAGAAAATTACAGTTCATTAAATCCACACTCATTACTTTGCCACAGTGCCATGTATTTTCTAAGGTCACTGAGAGTTCAATTCTCAAAACGAAATTCAGATTGTTAAAAAAACAAAACTCTTAAGAAACAATTAGGAAGAAAAAGATATATTTTATTTCACTTACAACAAATCTGCAACAGGATATAACCAAATTGGGAGCCATCTTGATTTCCATAAAGGCTTACTTGACTAGCATGATTACCCTCGCACATTTGGTAATTGTTGTGTCTGAACCAATGTGCAGCCTATCAGTCTGTCTATGGACTCCCATCCTTGGGGTACATTTACTAAGATGGAAGTTCTATTGAAGATGGGATGTCACCCATAGCAACCAACTTTTTAGGAGTTGGCCCAATTGGTAGCGCCACCTTCAGGTGACATAAGCCACTGTAGCCTGTGCACTAGAGAATTGGAGAAGAGCAGTGAAATGATCAAATACATCACCAAGACAGCTTTCTATTGGCACCGAAGTCCTGGCATGACTTCTATAGTAAATTGCCCCGTTAACACTGTGAATAATGACAATTATATATGTTAATATATTATATATGTTAATTAATGGGGGGGGAAATATAAGGCCCCCAAAAAAATCAATGTTTGCAAATAAACTTCTTTTTAGTGTATACAAACGGTGTCGACCTAAGTGGTGTGGACAATATGATCCACACCCGTTTCATGTGGGGATGCACAAATATTAATATGGCAAGTTCATCGCGAATTACTGTACAGCCAGTAACACTGCATTGATCTCACGTGTGCAAAATGAAAGATACTACATACAGTAGGATCAATCCAGTTACAGGCAAATTTAGATTTATTTCATGAAACTCACAAACGTTTGCACGGATGCGCAGTTCTGAGAAGTCAATCCAAATAAAAATACCTGCTGGCGGTACTCAAAGCAGGGGTGCTCAAAATGTTTTTAATTTCTGAGGAGAAGTATATGAAAAACTGGGGTCAGCTTCCTGAATCTCAAAAATGTATCAATTTCTTTAGCAGAAACATATAAGGAGGCTGTTAGTGAGCAAATGCAAAATACTAGACATTTTTTAAATGTGTTAAATAGCTGATTTGTGCTTTAAAAAAACAACAAAAAAATAAGGCCACACATGATGCCCATTGCATACTATATAACAAACCGTAATGCCCATTACATTACATACTACAAATAGAAAATGTTGTGGTTTTGGGGTAGTTTTTAGCCATTTTAAAGCAAAAGCAAAAAGTGGCATAAATGTATCCAAAGCAATTATATATCTCTGAAAAAAAAAACTTTAATTACATTTGAGGTGCATAATCTAACAAAAAATAATGTAATTAATGGACCAATTAAGTTAAGTGAGAATGCCTAATCAGTCATTAGGGGGTGTCCACAAAGTTTTGAGGCAAATTTGGATATTTTTACCTCAAAATAAGGATGTCCTCTACCATCTCAACCCTCATGAGGTAGCGAGCAAAAAACAGCGAGTTTTATCTGACAGCTTTAATGCAAGTTTGAAATTGGTTTGGAAAATGAATTTGCATTGTGAATTTCCCATGAAAATGGCAACTCGCCATATAGGCACAAAGTAATTCCTACTACCAACAAATCCCACATAAAACCTACTACCCACAAATCTGTATGAGCAATGTCATACAGAGTGGCAACATTATAATAAAAAATCTGGATGAGTGTTATTTCCCGTTGTTTTCTGTTGGTGTTGTTTATAGACTGTAGCCAGAATTTTTTTTTGGGCAGGGGGGAGAAAAAATTCTAGCTACACCACTGACAGTAGGGTCTCTAGCGGGGTGCAAAAGGTGTGGGCTGCATCTGGGTTTCAACTGTAACACCAACGTGCTGGCTCCTGCTCAGTGACAGTAGCCAGGTGCTTCATTGTAATAATACATGCAACGCCAGGCTCCCGTCAGTTTGTAGGAACTAGCATTTACAGCTACAGTACTCAATGGTGGCAGCCAGCCCCTCCTGGACCCCCATAGTGATGTAAAATAGTGGTTCAGTCTGGAAACCAAAGGCATGCATAAAGATTTCTAACTGCTGCACAGGTTGTCGGGTGGCCCTGTGGCTTTAAAATTCTATAATAAATTTCTTCTATTTTCATTGTAGCTCTATTTGTTGGAAAATGTAAAAACTGTTCACTTCCTTTACTGTTCCGTGACTGCTGTCTTGATGTATTTCACGTTATCTGTTGTATTTAGCATTTTCTATCCTGTCCTGTTGTTATTTATAACATAAGTTATTTCTGTTCTGTGCCATAATAAAAATGTTTTGGAAAACAGGAAAACGCTAATAAATTATCGTTATTGGGTTTTTGTTTCCTTCTTTCTCCAAAAAGAAGCCGCACAGTACTAAATATATCATTACGATACTCTTCTTTAGACTCGAAGGTCTGTAATGTAATGGACTTCACCTACACCTCATTCACAAGACAGATTAGGCTAGGATCTTCTAAACACCCATTATGGGGAGAACACCACTGATACTTTTTATTTTCAGTGTTCTATTGATGACATTCCTTGTGCCAGCTATAAGTAATCAGCAAGTAAAGGACACACTGTAATGTCAAACACTGCTACAGAACTATAAACCACCAGAAACATTTTCTTTTTAAGTCTGTATGTTTGAACACAATAGTTATTGATAATAGGTGCATCAGTAACCCAATATAAATCCGTGTCTATATTTGTACCGGAGACATGTTACTTAGCTTCCACTCACAATATTTCAATAGCTCATACTGAATCTCTGACATCCATAACTATTAGAATGGAGTCATTACAGTGTATTATACCTCACAACTTTTGGAGGATGCAGCTTGGGACCTCCCATGGCCGCTTCCAAAAAGGGGTGGGCCTCGGGTAAATGAGAGGGCCATCGAGTGAAGGGGTGAGGCCTCAAGGCACTATTGCCTACGGTTGTGATTTTGGGGGCGTGCCAAGCACTCCCCGAGCAGATGGGCAAGCCCGAATATCTTTCCTAGCAGTGAAATATGCCACGTTCGCATCTATTCAGTGGTCATTGGCTGCTTTGCAGAGCAGCGGTGATTACTGCCAACCCCAGCTGTCCCCCACACCCATGTGACAGTCCTGCTTATTGCAGTGATGCACATGCACGACAAGCTGTCATCTGGCCATACACAGTACCTCAGTGCCTCAGTGTGTGGCAAGCAGACCCTACCAGAGTGTGGAATAGGAACCTTGTGCCGGACACAAACATCCACTGTATTCATCTGCTCCATAACAACATGTGTTTCACCTTCTAGGCAGGAGAAAGCAATCCAAATAAATTAATGATAGTAAAATTGTAAAGAGAAGTAGAGGGGACACTTGTCTTCATGCCTCACCCAGGCTGAGAGCACCAGCTGCCAACTGGTCCACTCCTTTACACAGCGGTGGAACATGTGAGTGATGGGCTCACATGAAAAAAAATAATTTGGGACCCCCTTCTCCACCCCAACCCAAGTTTGCAATATACCATTCAGGAGTAGTGGGTGATAGAGAGAGACAGAGGGTGACAGCGTAAGAGAGGGGGAGGCAGAACGGGACAACGGAAGGCATGAGGAGGTGGAAGATAACAGTGAGCGGCAGTGTGTGAGAAGAATACAAGGACAATGTCAAATGTGGTGCAGATAACAGGAGTCATATACCATGGTGGGCGCAGGAACACAGTGGACTCTGCTCTGTCTGTGACAGGGACATTCACCCCTTGTCCCCTTGTGCTTTCCTCTCTTTGGGTCTTGGTCAGACAGACTCCACCAGTGCCAGTTACACTGGGTGTGAGCTGCCTTTAATTCTAGCAAAGAAATGAATCAGAAGAAATGCTATCTGTTATATAGAGCCGCATGTGGCTGTGACCATCAGTGCTAATAGGTGGCAGGTCACCTCTATCAGTCCAGCACATATAAGTTAGGCCCTGACTCACTAAGGTACCGGGCAGGTCCCTCGGAGCTGGAGGAATGGCCGACGGTTGTGATCCCGACTGTCAGTATGCCGATGTTGAAATCCTGACTTTTCAACTGTCTGATCAGGATTCCAACCAATAGGGGCAAATCTCCCTCACTGGGTTCCATGACCCACATAGAGGGAGAACATTACCTGTGGCGAGTGCAGCGAGCCACCAAGCCCACAGTGTGGTGAGAACAGTAAGCCCACAAGGGTTTTTTTCCCTCGCCCCATCTGTCGGAGTACTGGCAATCCAGATTCCGATGTCGGTATACTGACCGTCGGGATCCCGACCATTGGCCAGTCATACCACATCATGTCCCTCAGGCAGTGGGGTCCAACCTGTTTTTTGCACTTGGCCATTCATCTGACATTGCTTAAAATGGTCTGTAGGGGGAGGGGCGGCATTGGGCTCCTTAATCCTTGGGCTCCCAGTTAAATGCACCTTCTGCACCAATGGAAGTTCCACCTCTGCCTTCACAATACCTTACAGATACCTTATTGTATACTGCAGCTTTACAGACTTCATCTAGATCCATAGCATCCAGGTGGTATCTGCCAAAACAACTACCCGTTGAGATAACATTTTAAAAAACATACAAAAACAAGCTCTGTAAAACTCCATAGCAGTATGTAATAGACGGTATTGTTCTGTACGTCCTTTTAGAAGGGCTGAAGAATGTGTCAAGTAATCTAAAATTTCTTATGCCTTCAACGATATATAAAGTATAGAAAAAGTACCCACAATTCAGGAAACTTGTCACAAGCTTAGCAATTCAGGTGCAATTTTAAGGTTTTGAGAAATATTAAACATTCATGTTTAAACTTAAGGCAGACTCACAGTCGGAGAAATCAATCATATTGTGATGTGAAAATATTTGTTCTTTCCTGACACTCCTGGTGTAAATTATTAATAGCACCCTGCTGAATTAAGGACAATGCAATAAAACAAGTTAATGCGTGTTATGATGATAGCAGCGAGTGCTATGTGGGAGGACTGCAGTAATAAAGATGATAGAGATGACATTCTGGATACCCCAGATTGTATGATAAGGTAGAACTCCGCAGATTTATCTTCTTGCAGAAGATAAATGAAACGAACCAAAGCTGGTAATTAATTTCTTCTCTAGTTCTTATTAATAAAAGGGGTAACACATAATTTTACAAATAAATGCTACGTTAAACATATGTCCCAAATTTTTTTTGGATATATATAAAATTCCTTTTATAGAAATATACTCTTTAATGTGATTTTATATACTATACACACAACACATCTCAGCACCGTTTCGGTGGCAAATTAGAATAAACTACATTTTATTCTAGGTGCCTACAAAGACTTAGAAGCACTGCGGTAATGAAAAGCAGTCGTACATTGCTGCATTTCTGAGTTTATTGGGAGTCAAAAAAGATTTAATGTTTTACTTTGTCTTAAGCCTCAGCCCAAGTGAAGGGGAGCAGTATCAGCAAAGGACAGGGTTATTTGTTTCCATAATATTTGGGGTTTATTTAGACCTGACCGCTGCAGCACAATTTAGCAGCATCCTGTGATCACCTGTAATCCCCCCCCCCCCCAAATGATAATGAACATGTTATCCCCCTCTGGACAACGAGCATGAAATTCCACGTGGTAACGAGCATGAAATCCCCCCAGTGCAACGAGTGTGAAACCCCTGGAATTGAGCATATAACTCCTGACAAGTAGCATGTAGGTAAGCTGTACTTTTGTGGCAAAATATGTAATAGGCATTACGGTGTGTGGCATCATTTGTAATGGGCATTTTGGCATGTAGTATAATAAGTAATGGGCATAACAGTGTGCGGTAGGTATAATGTGTAATGGGCATTATGGTGTGGGGCATAATGTGTAATGAACATCATTGTGTGCAACATAATGTGTAGTGGGCATTACAATGTGGGGTATAATGTGTAATGGGCATCAATGTGTGGGTCATAATGTGTAATGGGCATTACGGTGTGGGGCATAATGTGTAATGAGAATTACGGTGTGTGGTATAATGTGTAATAGGCATTACGGTTAAACAGTGTATATTGATTTAAGTAGCCTGTCACTGTTTGGGTTTGGGGGGATCGATCTGTGTGGCCTACCGGGGCACTGTGTGGACCTTCATGTTTATATGTCACTGTGTGGCCATCTGGCAACCAAAGTAAGCGTGGAAGGACAACGTCCACTTCTGTGGTAACCAAAGTCTGGCCATGCAGGTTGCAAAAGTGAGGTGTAAGGTCATTGTTTTCCTGCTAGACCACACCCCTTATAATAAAGCCATAACCCTTATAATTAGGCCACAACCATTTTGGGGGCATGCTCAATCTCCTCAGTACCAAATTATGTATGGGGGGGCGCATTTTTAACTGTTCGCACTGGGAGCCGAATTGTCTAGAAATGGCCCAGTCACCCTGTGATTAGATAGCTACTGCCTCATGCAAGCTTGAAAATTGATTAGCACGGCCACTCACCATCAAATGATTTTCCTGTGCGTAGCCCCTGACTTATTTAGCAGTTGCGATGGAAACAGTTGGAACAGCTCCCTTCACGTTTTTTTTTTTTTATCTAATGTTATTATTACTTGAGTTTTTTTACATATATTTTTATGATGTCATTTTGAAATACATTTTTCTTGTTTGTGAGATCCTGAAGTCTTTTACTACTTACTAAGGAAAAGATACCTTTATATGTGTTTATCAACATTGCCTATCATCATACTAAGTAAACATATTTCCCTACTCCTATGGTGATGGAAAACAAAGAAACCTTTATAAAGTATGCTTACTCCAAAATATCTCTATCTGTGAGTGCAGGTGCGCCTATAGAGACTTCATCTTTAAATATACCATTATGTTGCATGTCTACATATGGTTGAGTCTCCAGTGAGGAAGTTATTCCTGTAAGTTCTTTTACATCTGTAATGGTGAAGGCTCACCAATCAACACCTTTTTGCATTTTAAAGAAAACACCTGGGGCTATTTAGTAAATTTGTTGTAGAACATACTACACATTGGTATATATGTTTTATTGTCTTCCATGTTTGACGTCTGGAAACAATAAAAGATTGTCTTGTGATTCTTAAACCCTATTAATATTAAGCTACCAGGAAGTGAATTGCAAATGTTAGCGCTTGTTTTAATTCTTCATTAATTTATGTTATTAACTTATTACAAAAATAAATATTACTCTGAACCCAAATCCGTATTGGAACCAGGAAGTGTACAGTAGTATTTGCCACACACTAACCCTTTGGAAAAAAACGTTGTTCTCCTTAACTCAATTCAAAAGGAATATTTTGGGTTCATCGATTTAATGGGTAATAGCAGCATAATGAGTATTGGTGTTCGGGTATTGCAAATATGGATTAGGGGATTGGTGTTAGGGTATTAGGAATAAGGGCGAGGGTTATGGTATTAGGGTGAGAGTTATGGTATATGGGCTGATACTCAAACTATGTCTAGCACAGAAAAAATGATGGAGGGTAATCCCCGGGTAGCGCTGGTAGCACAGAGGGGCTGAACATTGGGCCTGACTTTGAGTAGATGACAATATTCATGTCAATATTTTTTATATTCCGTGCAGGCATCTGAGTGGCACCATGCATGCAACCTGAGTTTTTTGTACACACTGTAAGGCGTTTTCAAGAAGAGTGTCAAGGAAGTAACAGGGGCGGTGGCTTAAAAGATCCATGGAGATGTTGCATCTTTTAGGAGTGTCGTGGGCATGACTCAGGCGGTGGCTCATAGCCATAGCATACAAAGATACACAGCTGGTGACACAGCAGGCGGGATACATGTGGATGATCGGCGGTCAAAAAAGGACTGTCAGTCTGTCTAACTGAGGAAAGCCAAGGGGTGGGGGTCTTGTCACAGACAGAGCAGGGGCCACTGTGTTCTGTCTTCCCCTATCACTTTATCCCTGTCATCCACTCTTTCTCCCACACACGCTCTGCCTCCCCTTGCACGGTCACCTTCTTCCTCTCCCTGTAACCCACTGCCGTGTTTCATATTGTGAATTGATTTTGGGTTGGGGTGGAGGAGGGGGGCCTAAATCATATTTTTGCACCTGGACCCATAACCCACAAGTTCTGTCATTGGCTGATACATACTACACATGTTCTAATAAAGAGCATTTGATTGGAGGCGAGGAAATGGGGTAAAGTGTAGCTGTATAGAGAAGGTATTGGCTGATATTTTTTGCCCATCGCTATGGATGGCCGGACTCTCACGGCACATGTCATAGACGCAGTGTTAGACAATTATTCAGCAGTCTATAACCACCATTGTCTATTTATTTATAGGATACCACAAAGCTCTGCAGCAGTTGACAGTCGGTATAACTTATCACAGGAAAAAGTGCTAATAATAGAAGTTATAAGTCAGTAACAGTTGCCTAGCAATATGTCAGTAGGAATACCTAGGAATCTGAGAGTAGGATTGGAACATACTCTTTTTCGGAAAGTGTCATCATAATCATTACGTATTTATACATATGAATAGTAATAATAAAAATATTGATACTAATTGCCAGAAGATTCAAACATAATATTATTGCCAGTGGTGCGGGATGCCGGCCGTTCTCGGATGTTTTTATATTTATTATTTATATTTATATTTATCATTTATATTTATATAAACAGCAGTTATTTACAAAACTAAGGTGCCCATATACATGTTACAATCATTGTATACAATATTTTAAACAATATCACATCTCATCCCATCTCGGTTTTGCGATGTGCAGCACATACTTTTTGTACTAGATCTCATCTCATTGCAAAACCGAGACCCGATGAGATGCGATATTGTATACAATATTGTATACAATAATTGAAATGTGTATGGGCACCTTAAACCAACCTGGTTTTGCCCTATAAATAATTACCACTTTTAAAAAAAGGCTGAGGTCAGCTGGCATCCCGCACCTCTGGCAAACTTGGACCCTAATACATACGCCCCAATGTGTTTTCAGGCGCAGTACTATGGCAGAGGTATGTACATACACACTAGCAGACAGAGAGCCCAACTGTCATGTGCAGCGGTATGCACTGTGTTACGCAGAGGAGCAGGGCAAGCGGCGTATTCCAGAGCCCAGTTTATTCCAGCTTGTGTCTAAGTATTCCAACTCTCCCTGTATATGTTCCATCTGCCCCCACTGCAGCGCAGTAGGCATAACAGAAATGGAATGGCATTAAAATCAGTGACAGTTGCAAAATTCAAACGAGGGAGCCCCACCAACTGCCAGTGACTTCCGGCTGGTGATGTATGGCAGCTTTTGAGGGTGACAGCTGGTGTGACTCCCCTGTGTGGGTTTTGGACAGTGCAGCAGCCCCACCTCTGGAGCCACCGCTGGTAATCATTTAATGTAATCACTGTGATCTATGAAACTTGTATGTTAGAGTATTTAATACTTTATTAAATACTCCTGGGGCGCATCGGCCCTGGCGCCAACCGATTCGGCAATTGATGTGAACTGAAAGAACTCTTGTGGAGCTGCTGAGGGAGTTCAAGGGGAATCGGATGCGATACATTTCAGATGCTAAAAAGCACCAGCGAAGTGCCGCTGATGATCCAATTCCGTGCTGCATGTATGATCTACAGCAGGCATGTCCAACCTGCGGCCCTCCCGCTGTTGTGAAACTACACATCCCAGCATGCCTTGCCATAGTTTTAGCATTCCCTAATATCAAAACTGTGGCATGGCCTTATGGGATGTGTAGTTTCACAACAGCTAGAGGGCCGCAGGTTGGACATGCCTGATCTACAGGATCTGATCCAATGTGCACGGGTCTGGACCTGATGTAAAAAAACTCTGCTGTAATTCACTACATAAGCCCAATCCGTATGAAATCGGACCAAGTCGGACCTGTGTATGAGGCTTTAACACTTGGGTACAATGCTTTGGTAAGATATGAACAACGACAAGGCCACTGTGGTATTAATCTTTGTTCTTGAATCCGTGACGTATTACCCCACTAATGTAGACCAACATTGGTAAAGGTGTTACTGCCTACCCTACCCTTTAATATTTTTACAGCTTGAAGTCATTTATACCCATTGTATTGTACACAATAGAAATCCCACTGGACCTCTCTTGTCTTGTAATCTAGATGATCGTATTGGTAGTAAAGGAGATGAGAGATTCCAGCTGCGGCCATTCTCCCAGCAGCTGGACAATGTCATACTCATTGTTATTGGGTAATTAGTGTATCGTACACCCAGCGAGGCCTTCCAGCAGAGGATTGTGTTCCTTTCCACTGTTACGGGCTAAGCAAAACATTACAACCTGCACATCCGTGTTATGTCTAGCACGCAAACACTGTATGTGGCACATTTTCACACATTCCGCAGCTCACTATTGGGTTTTATGATGGCAGAAAATCTACTTGAGTTTTTCCAGATTCTGAATTTCGCTGTACAGAAAATTGTTGATAACAACTTAATAAATGCTACTGAAATTGTGCATAACAAAAATATGTCATTGTAATTCTATTCACAACACTAAAATCAAGTAGCAGTTTCTATGAGATAACCTGTCCGTGGATAATGTCTGGTGGTGGACACAGATTGCCCCCATACACCCATACCCGTCATTAAGCATTTCTCTTTACCACAATCTTGATTGAACGACACGAGCAGAACTAATAAAAAGCAACAAATACATTAAGGCAGTATGGATGGTGTAATGGTTAGCATTACTAACCGGAAGCACTGAGGTCATGGGTTCCATTCCCACCATAGCCCTAACTGTGAGGAGTTTGTATATTCTCCCCGCGCTTGTGTGGGTTTTCTCCTGGTGCTCCAGTTTCCTCCCACAATCCAAAATTATACTGGTAGGTTAATTGGCTCCCAACAACATTAACCCAAAAATTAATATGCGTGCGTATATGTGGTAGGGAATATAGATTGTAAGCTCCACTGGGGCAGGGACTGATGTGAGTGTTCAAATATCACCTGTAAAGAGAGAGCGTTATTTGAATTTTATATTATTTTCATATGCAAAAAAAATAATAAGTTCAATTTGAATATTTTAGGGAATGTACAACATAAAAATGTATCTCACTGTGGTAAATATATCTATAAAAAAAGAGGGGGGGGGAGAATCACATATCTTATATATGCTATTGTATTTGAAAAAGACGAAGACACATCATGTTACCTTTTATTTCAAAGCCGTAACGCATATTGTAAAGGTATGTTTGTACCATATTTTGGATTCTTTTCCACACTTGATGTATACACACAAAACTGTATATTCTCTATATGTTTTGTTTTGTAAGTACTTAATAAAAAAAGAATAAATAAAAAAAATATATATATTTGACTTCCCCGCTGTGTCAAATCCACAAGTCATCCACCTTCCCCATCTCTAAGGGGGGTATTCAATGTGACCCTGTCCCGTTTTCGGTCAGCTCGACCAAGAACATGCAGGCAGGATTCAATGTCCCGCCTCCCGGGGAGCGAGAAGGGGGCATGGCTGCGAGTTGCGGCCGGGAAGAGGCGAGCTGCAGCCGGCAGCTCGTCACTTCCCGGCAGTTCTTGGCAGAACGAGCCCGACAGCTAGTGAAGTCAGGCTCGTTCTGCCGAAATACCCTGCTCAATGCTGTCGGGGAAGACAGCATTGAATCGGGCCCGGTGACCATTTCCCCCGTGGTGAGATGGTCGCCAGCGATTGAATCTGGAAGCAGACAAGGAGATCCATGTTTGTATGTATGTATTTAATGTTTAATAAATGTTCATTTATTTAATTTAATTTAGATTACTGCTGCTTTGGGTCTTAAGCGCCACTGGATCCGGTGTTTTTTTCTTGCTTAATTGGGGACTGGCATACCTCCATCTCAGTAGGATCTGATACACAAATACACATGTGTTCCTCTCCACTTATGCGCTGTAGACCCTCTTTTTTCCACTTTCTATCCAATGAAGCTCTTCTTCCATTTTGTGTAATCATCCCCTACGGGCAAAAGGCTGTAAAAATCTAAATTTTGGTGATCCAATCAGACACTGTTATTACATACATCCAACTTGGCTGTATTGTTCAACTGCTTTAGAAGGGACTTTTTATAACGTGAGATGGAACTACTGTCGGACTACAGCATCCTAGAAGGGTCTGTATCTAAAGCATGCCCACCAAATTTGGGGTCCATTCCCCAAGTGTGAACATGGGTAAATACTGAAACCCTGGCTTCCACCCATGTTCTGTTTCCAGCATCCGAGCCAGGTTAAAGACAGTCTTTATATCAGGGTTACCTACTTGACCCTCTCCATGAGGGACACAATGCTCTGCTCCTGGGCTTCCCTGGTAATGTATGATTGCCAGCACCTGTGGTGACACCTTTCTTATCAGTTACCTAGCTCCCCACAGGTGCTGGCAATCCAACATTATCCATACCTCCCAGCATGCCCCTCTCCAGGAGGACACAATGCTCTGCTCCTGGGCTTCCCTGGTAATGTATGATTGCCAGCACCTGTGGTGACACCGTTCTTATCAGTTACCTAGCTCTCCACAGGTGCTGGCAATCCTACATTACCCATACCTCCCAGCATGCCCCTCTCCAGGAGGACACAATGCTCTGTTCCTGGAATTCCCTGGTAATGTAGGATAGCCAGCACCTGTGGTGACACCTTTCTTATCAGTTACCTAGCTCCCCACAGGTGCTGGCAATCCTACATTATCCATACCTCCCAGCATGCCACTCTCCAGGAGGACACAATGCTCTGTTCCTGGGCTTCCCTGGTAATGTATGATTGCCAGCACCTGTGGTGACACCTTTCTTATCAGTTACCTAGCTCCCCACAGGTGCTGGAAATCATACATTATCCATACCTCCCAGCATGCCCCTCTCCAGGAGGACACAATGCTCTGCTCCTGGGCTTCCCTGGTAATGTATGATTGCCAGCACCTGTGGTGACACCTTTCTTATCAGTTACCTAGCTCCCCACAGGTGCTGGCAATCATACATTATCCATACCTCCCAGCATGCCCCTCTCCAGGGGGACACAATGCTCTGTTCCTGGGCTTCCCTGGTAATGTATGATTGCCAGCACCTGTGGTGACACCTTTCTTATCAGTTACCTAGCTCCCCACAGGTGCTGGCAATCCTACATTACCAGGGAAGTCCAGGAACAGAGCATTTTCTCCCTGAAGGAGAGGGACAGGTAGGCAACCCTGCTTCATATTTGAAAGGGGCATTGTTGGATGTCAATAAATAGCACAATATTTGACATTCAAGAGGTGTGTTGTGTTCTAATGTACATAAGAACCCGATGGCCAGAAGTTTGGTAATGTATAGCAAGTTTAATGCACAGGTGTAGTAAAACAGATTTAAGGTACAACCTACTAATGCAGATTCACTATGGTGCTGGCAACTCATTCAATCTGTTATAGGTTTGGACCTTCGGTGACCCTATCTATGTCATTGTGCATGCACATATGTCTATATATATATATATTGCAGACGAGCTGCACAAACTACCATGCATGTGCAGTCAAGGCGATATGGCTCACAGAAATGCAGTAGAGGCAAAGGGCATAGAATTAAAATGGTCCTGTTTATCAGGATGCCCAAGGGCTTTTTGGCAGAGGCAAGAACATTAAAACTGTTAGTTACACATGGAGACACAATGAATGACAATTTTGTGAACATCACAGCAAATTATGTCTGCAAGGTATTGAGATTAATGGTAGTAATTGCATTTGCATGGAAGACTTTTAGCAGCATGTTGAACACAAACATGAGTTATATTAAGCCACTATATTTCCATTAACGCACTGGAGGCATGTTGCTGATTTTATTACCTTCATTTGCAATTTCAATGGCGTAATAAATAAATCGCTTTCGTGCCTTGCTAAAGGAACATTGCCGCCTGATAGAAAAAAGTGAGAGGCTCTGTACGCTAGGAGAAATAAAAGGAAATGTTCGGCTTTATATTATCAGCCATTAATTGTAATGAAACTGCTAAACTGGAAATGTACATTCATATTTACTCTGAAACTAACAAAATATCCAGCACAACGAGGATTATGATAATTTTCAATAACGGAGCGGTTATGTGAATGGGCAAATCTGCGGGGTTTTTTTTTTTTTTCACTCTGTCTCATTATTTTTGGATCTTCTGTGTCATTTGCCCTTTATATAACTTTGTTGCATCTTTGTGGGAAAAAAAATAATAACTTGCAGACCCGCAGTGCTGCAATGCAGTATATGCGCAAGTGCGCCTAATACATGGAATCATGTTCTGGTGCAAGCCGCATACACCTACTTTAGGAGCACCTTGTAAAAACATAAGAAAGTTTGCCTTAGGCGCTAGAGATAACTGGGGTGTAACTTGCTACCCAGCAGCCACCACGTGAGAGGGTTGCCAACCTCTAAAATTACAGAAACACAAACAAAAACGTGTAAAAACAGTCTTTGCCTAGGTCTCAAGGATGTTGGATGTTCCAACAAAGGGGCCGGTAATATAGCACTGATTAGCACGGCCACAAATTCACACGATGGACGATGATCCACCATACTCTGCGGAAACGTATGGCCCGTAATAGTGTTACGATGGGTTTTGGACATATTCACTTGATTGCGAGTGGACGTGTAACCATACACATCCATTCGAACAGTGAGCGCATAAATTCCAAAGGTGGGATATCACTCTCTAGTGGGGCGGCGGCTTAACTGAACACTGGACGTGTGACTTCAAGGTCGTTTGATCAGATCAGAATTACCCCCAGAGTGCACAAGGTAGAAAAACTAAAAGTAAAAAGATAACAATAGTGAACATGTGCTTATATTAAATGTGATATGATAGAACAAATTCAAGACACATCCAAAGAATAAAATATATATATATATATATATATATATATATATTTCACGGGGGGTGAGAGCGGCACTCGCAGCATAAGAAAACACGTTGACATAGAGTTCAAAGCGACGTTTCAACGTCTTTTATTAGACGTTTTCTTCAGGGCCTGAAGAAAAGGTCTAATAAAAGACGTTGAAACGTCGCTTTGAACTCTATGTCAACGTGTTTTCTTATGCTGCGAGTGCCGCTCTCACCCCCGTGAAATATCTACAAATTTGTGCAGGCACCTGGCTACTACGCTACTTATGGCCGTGGAGTGTGCCGGTCTCTTGGACGCTATATATATATATATATATATATATATATATATATATATATATATATATATATATATATATTGCAACAGGTCCGCCATTCAGACCGGTCAGAGCAGGCAGTTTTCAGTATTCCTGAATGCAGCTCAGTGAGAGAATAGGAGGACGTTTTTCCACTCTGGTGGGTGACTAACCGTTATATTGCCTTGTGGACAAAGAATACTTTCTGGAGTCCAAAAGAAGTTATTCTATCTATCAATTAAACCGGTCTATTAATTGGACACGGTGCTTATAACGTGATAGTTGAAAGGAAATCTCTAATTTTATGGTCATAATGGCTGTCTTTCAACAGATTTTAAACATATTACAGTGTGAAGGATTCACTCCATTGTACCAGGCCTCGTTAAAAAGTTTTTTTTTGCCATGCCCCTGATGAAGTCGTTTCGACGAAACACGTTGGGTTTGTTTTTAATAAAGAGCTACGTCCTTTGAATGACGTTCAAGTTGAACAGAAGTTCATCATCTCAATTGTGACAATTTAATGTCCATATTCGTACAAATTTTTGTAGGCTTGGTGACACTCATTGGAGCGCACTCCGATAATCCCTTTGTTTGCTTTATCTATCCTTAGTCTCTCAATAACAGGAGTGTCTTATCGGAGGTGCAGCTTAGTAATACCAGGAATAGCGCACACCTATTCTTATTATATATATTTATTGCAACAGGTGCGCAGTTCAGACAGGACAGAGCAGGCAGTTTTCAGTATTTCTGCATGTATTTAATGCCATGCAAGCCACAAATCCACTTTACAGCAAATAAAACTTCATATAGACCATCAAAGCAAGATACAGTATTTGTTCAGACAACACTGCGAACACATGGTGCCTCATTGCTTCCGGGCATTGGCAGTCCAAGTCCCTGGTGCTACAATACGTGTTCCTACTTACTGGCCCCTACTGGGCATCAGCACACTGAGCAGCATCCATGGTAAGGTTTTTATCCCTTTTACTGCAATCAGCCCACTTCCCACCTGTGGCTGTGCAGGTCTGAAAACCTGGACTGGAGCCTGAAAGCCCACCCATCTCTCCTTCAGGCAAACCTCAGAGATCCATTCCTGGCTTTGCAGTGAACCAGGTTCTGTTACCTTGTTGCAAAGCACTCTCCCTGAAGGTGCCCATACACATTACAATTATTGTATACAATATTGTATACAATATCTCATCTCATCGCATCTCGGTTTTGCAATGAGATGAGATGAGTTCTAGTACACAAAGGATGTGCAGCACATCCTTTTTGTACTAGATCTTATCTCATCGCAAAACCGAGATGCAGTGAGATGCGATATTGTATACAACGTGTATGGGCACCTTTTGGCTGGACAGCTCCCTTATATGCAGACAGAAGAGTTTGGCACCAATACATATAAAACTATAAATCACCAACAATATGCTCATTTAAAATGTAATTTAAAAAAAAAAACAATAAAAATGTGTGCACACTCCCTTAACCGCAAAGGGTGTCAGCTATCCCCTAATGAAAATTAATGCTAAGTTACTACTAAGCTGTGAGCTTAAGGATATGGGTTTAGCTACCACTGGTGATACACATCTCTATTGAGTGCGATAAATAGATTATAAAATAGACAGGGTAAAAATGGCTATAACGTAACTAGATAAAAGAATGTTTATATTTTTTACAAAGTGTACTTAGTATATATATATATATATATATATATATATATATATACATATATATATATATATATATATATATATATATGCAGGATCCGGCACTCTCAATGGTACTGAAATAATGGCCCCGGAGCCCTCCGACAGAAGATAATGCAGATTGGTGCGTGGAGCTGGCAGCACTCGAACAGGGACTTGCAAGTCCCTGTTCGAAGACAATGTATACTGGCAAAATATCTAAAGTACTAGAACAGTATAAAAGATCTAATAGGTCTAAATAATCCTGGTTAGATAAGTCAGGAGGTAGCATTTCTTTTACTTTTGTCTTTTGAGATGACGAAAAAGGGAACAGGTCTGACATAAAAATACAGATGATATGATCCGGTTACTGAAGCACACTGATCACTAATACCTGGGTGCAGGGAAGATTATATTTATTTTCTATTATATAAACATGTATTTTCTTTATGCATCCCTAAGCGTGGCGAGCGCAGCGTTACGAGTCCTTGCGACCTGTTCATAACCCCACTATGCACTGTGCATGGAGTTAATTTTATAAAGTGTGGCGAGCGCAGCAAGCCACCGAACCCGAAGCGTGGCGAGCGTAACGAGCCCCGCAAGGGGACACTGAAAACGATCCCGAAGCGTGGCAAGCACAGCGAGCCCCGCGAGGGGACACGGATTACTGGACGTGTATTCCGGGTCAGCTCGCATTGCTTTGGGCTCGTTTTATGCGCCCCCTCGCAGGGCTCGCTACACTCGCCACGCTTCGGCCTCGGCGAAGTGGGGGTATGGATAGTGGGGGTATGAACAGGTCGGGAGGATGCGTACTGCGCTCGCCTAGCTTCGGGCTGACGTGAATAGTGGGGGTGTGCTAAATCACATCGCAGATGAAATCGTATGCAAATCGTATGCAAATATAGCACACGATTTGCATGCGACCCGCTGGGAAGTGCCGCCGTGAAACTACACAAGTACCATTTTATTTTAATTTTTTAACCGTTAGTTACACAGCAGCAGGTTCCGTTGCGCTTAGTAGGTTCCGTTGCGTTTTCATGGGTTGGCTGAATTCTGCAAGCCGCCTCTCTTCCGTTACACACTTACTAGGCTGGGAGATGTCTTGGGACAAGAATAGTATTCAAATAACATTTATTAGGAATATTTCTATTAGCTAAATAACCATAAAATGAATGTGGTTTTTCTTTTTAATGTCTTGCTGCGTGAAGGTTAATCTGCTATATGAAATTTTTATCGGGCAGCTGGTTCGAGCAGTTTTGGATGTGTTCTGTGCTCTCTTCTATTGGAACAGAAAACGTGGGGTAACATATCTCGTTGCTGGCAGGTCTTCAGTGGAATATCTTGTATAGCATTAGGTCCCGTTCACCATCTGGTAATTCTCACAATGGCTTTTCCCAAGTTTAGACTATAAACAGGCGCATCCAAGGTCTGTGATCTGCATTTGTTCCTGATTCTCAGTCATATAACAGATTTTACAGCTTTAACCCTTTAACGCAAAGCTGTGAACTGTTTTTCTCTGGGATATTTTAGTGTCGCACTTTTACTAGTCTATACCTCAAATTTATAATGATGACTGTAGAAGATTTTACATTAATATGCTTATGGGGCCTGCACGCGGGACGATTTCTGGGCATGTCCAAACTATGGAGCTCCAGCTGTTGTGAAACTACACATCCCATCATGCCTTGCCACAGTTTTCCTAGTAGGGAATGCTAAAACTGTAGCAAGGCATGCTGGGATGTGTAGTTTCACAACAGCTGGAGGGCCACAGTTTGGACATGCCTGCTCTAAGTGATCCCACTAGATCCCACTAGATCACACGGAGCCATGTAGAGCCATAGCGATCCAGCGCGCTGGATACATCTAGTTAAGCACTGGTTAATGCCAGTGTTTTCACCTTCTGTCTTGTCTGTTGCACGGTGGCTCCTCTCTCCGCGCTCCTCACTGATAACGTTGTCCAGCCGGATGTTCAGTGTGACCACTGGAGGAGGAGGAGGACAGGGGATGCCGGCCAATGCTGGCCAGAGTTAACGTTATTGTCGTAAGCAATGTTTTATTTTTATTTGCTCTGGGGCCCCTATGCTTGTGGGGGCCCCCCCGATCAGTAGCCCACCATGCCCAGTGGGAAAGATGGCCCTGCCCCTGTCGCTAGTTGGGGATTAGACTGAAGACATGGGGTCAATGCCAGAACCCCATAGTGATTAAATAAGGAGGTGTGGTGAACATTCCAGTGAAGCCATGCCCCATTTTCTGAAGCCCCACCCTTTTTTTGATGGGTTACGAGGGAGTCTTGAGTTTGTGAGGGAGAATTCGGGAGGTTTGCCAACAAGTAGTTATGGTGGTTACAGAGGCAGGACAATGGGCAGCAATGGGTTCTGTCCGCACATACATGAACCACCAAAGGAGTTGAATGGATTCTCATTGCACGTGACACAAATTCAGCACTATAATATTAAAGTATTATAACTTTCTTATTATTATATATTGGGATTACTTATCCATATACAGTACATGGAGGGTGATTCAGGCTGGCTCGTGTGTTGCCCGGGGACTGATGTTGTGAATCTGCGCATCCGTATGGGTGAAAATAGCCATGTACAGACGCGATGTACGAACGCTTTCGGCATGTACCACACTCGCCGTGCATTCACACAGTAAGGGGAAGGAAGGGGGTAAAAAGATGGCCTAAAAGAGCTACCTTACATATGCGTGCACGTCCCACTTCATTCGATGGTTGCCGACAATCAAATGATGTGGGTGTTTCCCTGCAGCATGTGAACGGATGTTTAGGTTAAACATACATTCGCAGCCTGTGCGTGGGCATTAGCCGGGTAAATCCACCAGAATAACCTCCAATATGTGTAATACCCATGACTTCCATGGACATTGCTGTACCAGAGGCCACCACTTGTTGGAGCTGTGGAGTATAAGGAGAGACATTCTGGTAATAGAAAATGAACTTGGTTGCACATGCACATTATTATATCATAAATATAATATTCATTATAGGTGCTATGGAGAAAATTGATGCTTTTTCAGAATATAACTTGTTGAAGTGGTTGAAAAAAATATTTTTTTTTAATAAGAAATACGACCTATTTCAGTATTGGTAACCATTGTCATATATATTTATGTCATTTGTATGATATTCATTAGTTTCTGAACATCCCATCTTCTTGGACCTGTGTCCTACTGTCCTTTTATAAATTTACTAGATTATTGGACTGATCAAGATTGTCATGTTAAATCATTCTACTGTGTGTATGGGCCTAGCCCACAGGTTCTCAAAGTTGGTCCCCAGGACCCTACACAGTGCATGTTTTGCCAGTTTCCTCACAGAGGGGGTTATTTTGGTTCACTCTTTCTGACATATTCCTTCTTAGATGGACAAAACCATGTGCACTGCAGGTGGGGCAGATGTTACTTGTGCAGAGAGAATTAGATTTGGGTGAGTTATTTGTTTCTGTGCAGGGTAAATACTGGCTGCTTTATTTCTACACTGCAATATAGATCTCACTTTGAAGAAAAACCCCACCCAAATCTAACTCTCTCTGCACAAGTAACATCTGCCCCACCTGCAGCGCACATGGTTTTGTCCATCTAAGAAGGAATTTGTCAGAACGAGTGAACCAAAATAACCCCCAGAATCACAAGTGAAATAATTAGCTTCACCTGTGGCTCTTTTAAAATGTGTCAATGAGTAATGAATGCACCTGTTGGGTGACCTGGAAAAAGCCAACTGTGTGTGGTCCTGAGGACCGAGTTTGAGAACCACTGGCCTAGCCTATGGCCAGTGGCCAGCTCATGGAATAATTGCCTTATTTACTGTAAGGTACCATCTACACCATTGGCATAACAATGGCACTGCAGCCCAAGGGGTGACTTAGGGGAGCCGTTGCTGTGGGGGGATCATGTTCTCCGCAGATTCCAATGGGTCTGGCCATCCGTATTGATCCTGCTGAAAATGTTCCCACAAAAATGGCCACTGCCTTGGAGGAGACAGAAGCTACAGTAGATGTCCTACTGGACAGATGGATAATGAATAAGAAACCATTGTAAATGAGCATGTAATCCCTGGCAATGATCATGTAACCCTTGGCATTGAGCATGAAAACCCCTGGCAATGAGCATTTAACTCCTGTCAATGAGATTGAAACCCCTGGCAATAAGCATTTAGATAAAAAATGGGGGAGTGTGGCACCAGAATTTTTTGGGCAGGGGCCACAAAAATTCTAGTGATGCCACTGATCTACACCTAAATTATCCGTGCCCACCCCAATGCCCGGGGTACCACATATACACTAGACACATCTTTAATATCAAAAATGTCTTCAGTATAAAACAATTTCATATTATGGAAACTTTTGTCAGTAAGACTTTGGGCCAGATTCTCTAAGATTCAAAATTAATAAAATGGAGGGTGATAAACAACCAACCAATCAGCTCCTACCTGACATTTTTCAAACACAGCCTGTGGCATGGTAGGTAGAGACTGATTGGCCGAGTGTTTATCACTCTCCATTTTATCACTTTTGAAGCTTAGAGAATCTGGCCCATAATTATAAGGATGTAATAAGTAACTCATGAGACCTATGTGCTTCTATTTTAAAACTTTTTCTAAGCATTTTCCAAGACTGTGACGCTGTCAAATCTTGTCCATTTATTGCACAATGGCCATTACATAATTATCACTCTGTATTTGCAAACATATGTGACATCCTGAACGTAATAGCGACTGCTGTGCAGCTGTTGTCAGCCAGCCATTATTACATAAGAAGACCACCTGTTCTTAGGTTAACAAACCCATAACAAGCTTCACACAGCAAAACATGGTCACCGAGGGCATAGAAAACAATTATCATTTTTAACATTCTTCCACCAGACGTAATACAGTATTTACAATTATTTTTCCCTCACCCATCAATTTTATTTCCACGATATCCAAGACGCATTATATAGCAATGGCATTTTTCTCCCTTGTGTAAATGCCAGGAGGTTTAACCCATTGCACTCACAGCAGCAACTGTGGTTCTTGGACTCTTCAATTAAAAACACAAGTGCCTCACATTTATGTGAAATCAAGTTGGAATGCTATTAATTAAAGCCCGCGAGACCAGAATAAATGACAATGATGCTAATAGCACAGTCGTTGCCGTTGGCCTTCTAAAAGAATAGATGACACCTTGCAACCAAACAGGGGAATGGCGATTGTCGAAGTTGTGTCGTTGTGTCCGTTACTCTTCATGCACCGGAGACTATGCGGTTGTGCACAACAGTCATCAGCGTGTATGCGTGACAGAGATGAGCGCTCTATTTGTGGTTGTAGGGGTGCAAGTTCACAACGCACAGCCGTGACTTCAGTCATCTGTATTCAAGCAGTTCTGTCCCATTGTCTCAGGTTCTTGAGCCACACCAGAATCTGCACCTGGGCTTCACATTCCAGGATAGCCTACATCCAGTGGCGTAACTGTAGCGCCGCAGCCCCGGCGATGGCGAGGAGACGCTGACTAAGTGTGGGTGCCGGGGGGTTGCAGGCAGGGGGGTCCGTGCGGGTGTACCTGTGGTGCTGTCTTGAAGCCGCGGTGAGAGGGGTCCCTGCGGCGCTGTGTAGTGAGTTGGCGGGTCCCTGCAGTGCCGGGTGGCAGCGTGGGAAGCACTTCTGATTTTGAAAACACTAGCCACACGCTGATTGGCTGAGATTCACAGGTTTCTTCAATTACTGTTCAATAAACTTTGAAAAACGTGGACATTTTTTTCTTTGAACGGACAGAATTAGATTTCAAAATGTAATTATTACCAGCTCATGACTGGACACCTATTTATCTGGCGAACTGTACAATAGTACTGTTATAATGTCAGCGTTCTATCGTGTCAATGATGAACCCCATATTGGTTTCTTCTGTCCATCTACACGCCTCATGCAGACTGGGAAGTGCACCATGACTGTGGCTCGTTGTTCAGATCTTTGGCCTTGGCAGAACATGAGACTCCAGTCGCTGATTTCTGCTGAGGTGTCTCCATGGGTAACAATGAGGAATTGGAAAAAAGTTACAAAGTTTGAAGAGCACATGCAAGTAGGTTGTTCTCTTTTTTCCAAGGAGCAATCCAATCATAAAGAAACCATTGACTTAATTTCAAAGAGGAGGGCTCTACTGCAGACCATAGTCTTCCTGTTCACCAGGGAGAATTCCCAAGATGGACAATGAGAAATTTATTGAGGCTGTTCAGAGGCGTCCTTCGAAACATAGAAACATAGAATGTGACGGTAGATAAGAACCACTTGGCCCATCTAGTCTGCCCCTTTTTTAAACATGTTACCTCAAACCATATTTGATCCTTATTTCTTTGTAAGGATATCAATATGCTTATCCCAAGCATGTTTATATTGTTCTACTGTATTTGCCTCTACCACCTCTGATGGGAGGCTATTCCACTTATCTACTACTCTTTCTGTGAAGTAATTCTTCCTCACATTTCCCCTGAATCTTCCTCCCTCTAGTGGCAGTGCATGTCCTCGTGTTCTGCTGCTCCTCTTCCTGTGACTAATGTCTCCCACCTGTACCTTCCTCCCCCTAGTGTCAGTGCATGTCCTCGTGTTCTGCTGCTCCTCTTCCTGTGACTAATGTCTCCCACCTGTACCTTCCTCCCCCCAGTGTCAGTGCATGTCCTCGTGTTCTGCTGCTCCTCTTCCTGTGACTAATGTCTCCCACCTGAATCTTCCTCCCCCTAGTGTCAGTGCATGTCCTCGTGTTCTGCTGCTCCTCTTCCTGTGACTAATGTCTCCCACCTGTACCTTCCTCCCCCCAGTGTCAGTGCATGTCCTCGTGTTCTGCTGCTCCTCTTCCTGTGACTAATGTCTCCCACCTGAATCTTCCTCCCCCTAGTGTCAGTGCATGTCCTCGTGTTCTGTTGCTCCTCTTACTGTGAAGAATGTCTCCCACCTGTACCTTCCTCCCTCTAGTGTCAGTGCATGTCCTCGTGTTCTGTTGCTCCTCTTCCTGTGAAGAATGTCTCCCACCTGCACCTTGTTAAAACCCTTGATATATGTGAAAGTTTCTATCATGTCCCCCCTTTCCCTTCTCTGCTCTAAACTATACATAGTAAGATATTTTAGTCTTTCCTGGTACGTTTTGTGACGTAGGCCATGCACAATTTTAGTTGCCCTTCTTTGTACAGTCTCTAATGTATTTATATCCTTCTTTAGATATGGCCTCCAGAACTGAACACAGTACTCTAGATGAGGTCGTACCAATGACCTTTCTTTCTTGTTCTGTGTAGCTCCACAAATACCTGCAGTTACCTAAACTCCACAATGATTCCAGTGCTCCTGTACCACTACCCAGTGTGTCTGGCCATCCAAATGGAACCTACTGAAAATGTTCCTCCAAAAATGTCCGCCAATGGATCTGGCCATTCTTATGGAACAATCAGCAGCTACAGAGCTATATGACACCCCGCGCCATCCCATGAGAACTAGTCTGTAACAGTGAGTACAGCTATACCTGCTGTCTATCAATAAACCAACAACACTGATTAAGTAACTGAGCTATTCATAGTTTGAGTCATTCACTGGTGTGAGCTTAAATATACCCAATATCAACCACCTGGGCACATATCATTCCTAGCATCTTTAAGAGGATTGATACAAAAAAGAAGGAATAGTGTCCCTAAGGGCACTTAAGAGCGCTGGATCACTATAATTGGTGAAGTGGATCACAATAAAAATAATTACATCGATTTAATAATAGATGAGACTGCTGCCACTTTCAGAAGAGGATGTGTGACCTCTTCAAATATCCTTTCCTCCTTTTATTATTATTATTATTATTTTTTATATAATAGTAATGAAATTAATCAAAATAAAATAATTAATGATAATAAAAAATAATGAACATAACTAATAAAAATTAGTAACTCACAATTAGATTATGTATGTAAGGAAAAAACATAGGGGGGAAAATGAAAAATGAAAAATGAAAAATTATTATATGTATATGTATGATCAGGGTTCAATATGAAATTGGAATTATATTTATATTATTTATGCAGAAAGTCTCTCTCTATGAATGTGTTAGTGATCTGATGTGTATTTTTAAATAATTATTGTTGTGTTTATGTTGTTTGTCTGTCTATCGGTGGCTGGAAGAGGTTAAATAATAATAATAGAATGAATAGAAGAGGCTGGAAGAATAATAACAAATAATGAATATGGCAATATTCAGCGAAAATCTGGACTGTGTTACCTTTATAATAATGGCTGCACCCCTAAAAAACGAGGTTTGGATTACAATATAAATGTGTTTTTATTTTATCCTGAGAACGAGGCTTGGTGTATGATACGCAGAAAGGAAATAAAGAACTGTGAAAACGAGGCTTGGAGTGTACCACGCTAATATGGCTGCCGTTATTTATATGTTCAATGTGAAAAGTGAAAATGAGGCTTGGTTTATACTGATAAAGATGGCCGCGGCTCCTTGATAAATGAACAAAAACGAGGCTTGGAATACAAATTAAAAAATGGCCGCCGCTGTCTATTTATATGACTAGAGCCAAACCGAGGCTTGGAACTCAAACCCGGAAGTGCGGGGGCGCTAGACGCGCGAATTAACACACTATATAAAACGCCACTTGTGTACCTGACAGCTCAAACTGAGGAAGCCGCCGATAAGCACACAAGGCGGAGAAACGCGTTTTTGAGCTGAACCAGACGCCAGATCTTTTGGACAGAGCACCAGCTGGGTTTTATCATCAGTGGACAGTAACATATCCAGTCACTATACTGGTAAAGGAGGAGGAAAAAGTGCCACCCACAGAGGTTTCCCTATTAAGGAGGCGCATCCACCTGCATCCACCCACAACCCCTGCCAAAGGACTGGTAATTATACAAAAGGATTACAAATTGCCATTTGAAATCATAACCAAGCCTGCTTAAAATCTGCCTCTAAAACACCACAGCCAGCCATCTATGTTATATGTTGTCTGTCATTGTCTTGTATATGTGTACTTATTTTTATATTAAATTTTATTATTGTATTCTATGTGGTGAAGTGCACTTCACACATATAGTATTATGCATTACTGTGGATAATTAAATAAATTCATCAGAGTATTTTACTATAAATTTGTGTCAATGTTTATTTAGATCAGACTGCGCTTCTTAAAGTGACAGCATCCCAATTATTTGGGATAAAATCACTTTCTCCCCCCTCATCTTTAAGAGGACTAAATAAGGGCATAATACCCAGCTAGGCAGGGACATTAAATGCTTAGGTGGAACCAAGTGGACTTCCTTGAAAATTAAGCTTTTTGAGAATGTATTACATATGGCCTGGTACAGAAATGTTCTTGAAAATTTGAGACTGTTCATAGCTAGCACAATACATACTGTAGTGTAACTGTGGCCACCTAGTATAGTAATCCAACATTATATATCCAACATTATATATTAAGGACCACATACACGGGTATTCAAATGAAGACTTTGATCTTTATATTTTAAAGAAGGTCACAGCATACCGGATGAATTCCGTAGGCAAGCGTAGTTACAGGCAGCAGCATACAGGAAATCACAACATAAACAGACTCTTGCAAATGCTGCAGTGGTCCTTACCACCATAACCCACACCCCAGCCTATCGCCTGGGCAGCTAAACCACCATCAGGAGCATTTACCCTCTGCCCTGAAAACACTTATATCAGGAAATCACAGGTGCTGCCGATTACACCCCTGGCTTCTGCTCCAAAACTCGGATCCAGTAATGTAACTTCTCCACCTTACTCCCAAGTGGATATATGCTGTCTCTGCCACTCCCAGCTCAGTAAATTTCCCCCAATATATCTGTGGCCACCTAGTAATAGAACACTAGCGGAATGCAGACAGAACACCGTAACATCATCAGCTTCTACGTTTAAAAATCAAGCAAGTAGTTAAAGTGTTCCAGTAATTTCCTAAAACAATGCACAGCTGTAGACCCAATGTGACACATTCCCACAGCTCCCAGCCCCAAGGAACTTTATGTAATGCATCCAGGTCAGAATGAAGCACAGAATGGTGTCAACATAATGTACTATGCCCTGGTGTAGAGATGCCTTGGTCATCTGAACTGTAAACATTGTTTAATACCACAGCCATGAATTGCCATTGATCATTGATCATGTTTCAGAAGACAGCTGTACTATTCATTACCCACCCTGCAGTCATCTGTCGGCAGCACGGCATATTATAACTTAGTTAGTGTTCAATGGTAAGAACAGACACATACTGTATGGCTCCACTAACATTTAATAACTGAAATTCACAAAGGAGTTCTAAAGATTGTTTTTTCCATTATTTATTATTTAAAAATATATAAAAATAAAAAAAAATAGGTAAAGAAGTATATTGTATGTCCCTAGGAGTAATTGTAAATTATTTATACTATACTGTATGTTCTTATGTCCAACCTAATGGTAAAACATTAACGGGGTGACTTATCACCATCTGGTTTTCCATTATGTAGCACCGCCGGCACCTTCCCCCCCCCCCCATCGCGATGACCCCTTCCTGCACCGCAAGTGAGTTTGTATTTTTTTTACACTGTGATGAGCTTGTGTGTCCATTGGATTTTAAAAGAAGGATCTCAAACCTAGGGCCAAATGTTATAAGGTGTAAGAATCAAAGAGTGATTTTGGGAGAGTTTTCCCCCCCCTTTTTTTTTAAAGCAGCACTCATTTACATGGCAAAATCAACCTGGTTTTCCAGTGTAAATGATTGCTGCTTTAAAAAAAAAAATGGTAAAACTCTCCAAAAATCTCCCACTTTCTGATTCCCACACCCTATTACATTTGGCCCCTACAGCATGATTTTATGTTAAATGTAGTAAAATAAAACAGTTGAGAATAATAATTTGATCATTCTCAACTGCGCTCTGTACTGGCTATTCGACCCAAGCAAAGGGCATCTTTAGATTTTGTGAACAAAGTTATAAATTTGTCTATATATGACTTTACTCCTTTTAACCTACATTTGGGGTGACACTAAATTATCAACTTGGCCACCAGTCCACTCAGCACCCTGAGTAATTAAAGGTATCGTCGTTATATGATTGTAATATATGCTTACCGTTTTCTATAGGTGAAGAATAATAGTGATATCTACCTAAACTATCTTCTATTTTCCACGTAAAGAGGATTCAAGGGTGGTTAACTCATGGGGGTGTGGTACAGGGGTCCGACAGTCGGGATCCCGACAGTCATTAGCCAGACGCCGGGATACCGACGGGCCGGACCCAGTCGGGATCCCGTCCGACACCCAACTCATTGATACCCTTAATGTCCCAGACAAATCTAGGTGTAATAAACCTTATACTATTGCCTTACTGAACTACGATTTTACAATGATAAAGATAAGAAAAATAAAGAATCCAGTAAGGGTAGGAGGATTTCATTTAAAATAAATATTACAATATTTAAAAAAGCAATCCTGAAAAAAAAAATGCAATTTAACACCAATGATCAATAATTAAACGGTATAGTCTAAAAGGTCAGCAATATAATATAAAAAAACTCAAACACATATAATTAACAACCCATATAATATCATAGACTCCTTTGCTCTACTTGCCAATCACTGCCCCCTAATCCTGATTAAAGAAAGAGATCTAATGAATGATGGTTTAGAAATTGTCAGAACACTTAGAGAGTGATTGGTTGGGTGCATGTGAAATGTATGGGGATAGGGTAACATCATCTGTAAATTAATGATTAGATAAAGGAAGAGAGAAATCATTAAATTACAGATTAGGTTACCCTATCCCAGTGGTTCCCAAACTTTTTAGAATTGGGGCACCCTAGTGTATTGGAACTTTTCCTCTAGGCCACAAGTTTTTTTTTTTGAGAAATTGCGTTTATATGTGATTCTTAGGTACAGTTTTGTTATGAAAGACCGGATTTGATTCTGTTTGCGCACATATTTTTGTGATTGGAAGCCATGAGCACTAGTTCTGCCTATTCCACCGGCCATAAATAATATGAATAGCTTCTTGCTCACCAACCCAGGGCGCCCCTGCAAGTGTCCTGTTCTACCTGTGCACCTGTGCACCTATCTATGCACCTGTTGTACCTGTGCACCTATCTATTTCCACCTAATTAGTTTTGATTATATATGATTTTAATTGTTATTCTATTGTGTATTAAATAATTAATTGGTTTAATCCATTGTATATTAAATTCAGATACAATTATTGCAGTCCGTTCTCCATATTTTTATGTATTTGTTTAGGGGCTTGACAACTTGTGACACTCATCTGAGAGACATGGCCACACCCAAAAATGACACATCCCACTCTTAGGGCAGTATTCAATGAGAATACTCGGCATGTGCAGCAAATCCTGTTTAAGATTCGCTGCACAGTCGCGGTGTTCTGGAGGGCTGGAGCATTCGCTGCCAGCCCTCGCTGACAAACTATTCAATGCCGTGGGGGCTCGCTGCCCCTGACGGCGATTCTTAACCTCTGCGGCATTCGGGGGACGGTGACAGGCAGGGAGATGGAATTCTCCCTGCCTGCCCCAGAATGTATGTGGGGGGTAGAAGAGCTCCCCGGGACCCAGGCAGCAGAAGCTGCCCCCCGGGAGAGCTAGCAGGGGATGCGGGTAGGGAGCCGCTTGCACTGCTCCCAATTGTGCAAATGTAATGATCGGGAGCAGTGAATATATGAATATGTAATGAGCGGCTCTTGGCTCTCGGCCCCCTGCTGGCTGTTATGTGTAAAAAAAAATTTTTTAATTAAATATATATTCATGTGCTGTAAGCACATTAATTAAAATAGCATGCCCCTTCACAGAATAAAATTCCTGATTTTTTTACACCAAATTAAAAAAAACACCTTTATTTTAAAAGTTCACATTCCAGTTCACCATAAAAAGATGGCGATTGCTACACGGTGACACACGGCAAGAATCACTTAGAAAGCAATTCCCCATCTGATAATTGAATACACTCACGGCGAATCACATTAAAAAACCCATTGAAAAACCACAACGAATTGCGGAGACTATCAGACGGTGAATTGTCCGTCATTCTCTGTTCGCCGTCGGCGAATATTGCACGTTGAATAGGGTGATTCACTTTTTCAGAAAAAAAAATTTCTCCTTAGAGCACGAAAATAGCACACATTCGCCGTAGAACATGGCGAATCAGCCTCATTGAATACTGCCCTTAGAGCCCCATGTGTCATGCATTGCATTTTGGATGCAATATGTACTAGCATATGCTTTTGAAATCTCCAAAAACAGCTCTTCTGAAAGAGACTTGACAAGACATCTGTGGTTATGACTTGGGAGTTCTTCTGTGTCTGCCATATTTGACATGCAAGCCCTGGGAGACGCTGGTATGGTTCTTATAGGATCCCTCATAAATAATAATGCAAAAAAACATCCATAGGCTTATATTATGGATGGTGCTGCCTACCGCGTATAAGCCCCCCTGCCCCCTGTCCCCAACTTGTGTTTGATATTTCCACTTCTGCTTTGCTACTCCTGCTCTGCTGAAACAGGGCATTGATCCTGGCTTGTATTTGACGTGTGCCGGACGCGGTCCCGACAGTCGGGATTCCGACAGTCATTTACCAGACGTCGGGATCCCGACGTCAAAACTCCGACAGACGTTTGCCCGACGGCCACCGGCTATTCTCCACGACCCTCATAGAGGGAGAATAGAATAAGTGGAGAGCGTAGCGAGCCCGCAAGGGGCTTTGTTGCGCTCACCATGCTGTCTGAGTCCGGGCAGTCGGGCTAATGACTGTCGGGATCCCGACTGTCGGTACCCTATACCACACCTGTATTTGACTGCTCTCCTGCTTAACAAGCCCTGCTCAGTTTTCAACAACAATGTGGGCTACTGCATTCTCAATGCATTTTATAAGGACTTGCTGCCTAGATCATGTGACACTGATACTAAAACTAGGACTAAGGACTGGGAGCTATTCTACCCATCTACAGTATATTTGATGTTTTACACCGTGTAGTGTGTATGACAGCCATTTGTACAGTAAAAGCAATTTTTTTTATTTTTTTTTTAATAGGGTCAATCCTGTGAAATCACAAACCAATTCGCAAATGAATTCACTGGTGACAAACCACTGAAATTCTTAAAAATGTCAAACTCTACTGTAAACATCAATCACTTATTTAAACATGAATTTCAAACAATACAGAACAATAATTTGGTGGAAGGATACCAGGTTTCCTCACCAGGGCGAACTTCCAAGTTTCTGAATTTCAGGATATTGCTAATTTGCTGAATGTGACAGATCTGGGTATTAATTAGGGAATGACAGATTTATTAGACCAGCAGGATTCACTTCCTGAAAGGACAAATGGACCCGCTCTTGTTGATAAATAAATAAATGAGCATTTCCATCACTTGCAATTAAACATTTAACAGGAGAACTCTTATCTTTCGTTATAACAAGCCAATTAACGGCCCTACTCTTTTGTAGAGCGATGAGCCGCTAATTTGCTCTAATTAGATTACAAAGAAAGGGTTAATTGGACACACTTTGCATTACAAGGCGAGGGTTTTATGAGTCTGCTAATTTCGCTAGTAATGAAAAGGTTAATGAATGTCCTCATATCAGTGGAAAGTTTAATGAGACCACTTGATCCATTAAAAGGTTGATGAAAGCAGTTAATTACTTTGCGATCGGTGCATCACATGTAAGTAGAGGGGGCCTAGCTTGGCCCTTCCAGTGATGTTACACAACTTGCTGTAATGCGATTGGTCGTATTTTCTAGCATCAAAGTCTGAAGAGTTTATGATTTCCAGTAGATTAAATTGAACTGAATAACGCACCGTGAGTGGGAATGCGTTCTGAAAAACGAGAAGGTTTTAAAAAAAATTATTTCAGTTTGCCCTGTTGACCTCAGAGTAAAACAACTCAGCGAAGGCCGGGGATGCTTCTTAGGCATCCAATACAATAGGAAAGATATACTGCAGAGTTTTTGTGAGGACTTGAAGAAGAAGCCTGTGTGCTTTTGGAAGGTTCTTTAGAGAACCATAGAAATGTATTACCGGGGAAGTAACAGCTTTGAAACGCTTTGTTTCCTAACTGAAGATACGAGACTAACATGATCTCAATCATTAATTTATAAGATAATTGTAAATACTTATTTTCTTCTTTATGTTGCTTAAAGAGGAGATATAGGGCAGTATTCAATGACAAAATTCGGCATGTGCAGTGAATCCTGTTTAGGATTCGCTGCACTGTCGCCATGTTCCAGAGGGCTGAAGCCTTCGCTGTCAGCCCTCACTGTCTCAGTATTCAATGCCGCAGGGGCTCGCTGCCCCTGACGGCGATTCTTAACCGCCACAGGGAGCCGGGGGATGTCGGCAGGCAGGGAGATGGAAGTCTCCCTGCCTGCCTCAGAATGTATGTATGGGGAAGGTGGGCTCCCCGGGACCCAGGCAGCACAAGCTGCCACCCTGGGAAAGCTAGCAGCGGACCGGGTAGGGAGCCGCTAGCACTGCTCCCGATCATGCATATGTAATTATCGGGAGCAGTGAATATATGAATATGTAATGAGTGCCTCTCGGCCCCCTGCTGGCTGTTATGTGTTGAAAAAAATTTATTAAATATATATTCATGTGCTGTAAGCATCAATCAAGGCATTGATAAAGACCACGGTCGTGGTCGAAACGCATCAGCTCTTGTGAGAGGACTACAGGGACCCACTACCAGTGCAGAGGCAAGAATAAGGGACGCTGCCCGGGGACAGACTGCAGAGGTCCAGGATTGGCGTGTAGCCTCAACTTTGCCTGCTTGAGAACTAAGTTCATCACTAGTTCTCCATAACATCTGGTAATTTGCAGATTTTCTTTCTTGCTAAACTGTTTGGGGTGGATCGCCTTTTAACGTGTTTTTTTTTTTTAAACACACTTTATTGGTTGGAACACGTCAAAATACAAACGGGTTAAAGTACAGCGACATTCGAAAAATGGAGTGCTAGCATTTTACAGGTCTAGTTTGCCACATGGACATGGTCCAGAAAAAAGGAAGAAAGAAGAGAGAAGGAGAGATTTTTTCCCGTTTTATAAAAAGAAGTGAGAAAATAAAGGAAGAAAGAAAGAAAGAAAGAAAGGGTCCTCCCAGTGGCAGCGTGGCTCACTGCCCCTTTAGGAGGATCAATGTGGCGTCACAGTAAGACATGGAGAGGGGTTGTGGGGAAAGGGTAGGGGGGAATTAGGAAGGGGGGAAGGATGAGGAGAGGGGGCCTCCATTAACCTGGGTCTAATGGGGGAGGGGAGTTCTGGAAGGCCAGCCAGGGTGTCCACACCTTATGAAAGGACTTAAGAGAGTGGCGTATAGTCGCATATCATATATTCCATTATATAAGTATACCATATAGAGAGTATTGCTTGCATTGGGGCCGGGTCTGTTTTTTTCCAGTTGGCCGCAAGTTGGCAGGTCATAGCTGAGGTAATTTGTGCTGGTGTAAGGTAAGCATGGGTGGTTTTAGTGGGAAAAGAAAGTATTTGGGGTCTAGAGGGACGGCAATACCCAACAGGTTGGAAAGCAAGGTCGCCACCTCCTTCCAGATTACAGCTATCTTTGGACACGTCCACGGTCCACCAGATATGAAGGAAGCTACCCTCTATAGAACAGCCCCTCCAACACCTGTCCGACGCACCAGGGAACATCCTGTGCAATCTGGATGGAACATAATACCAGCTGTAGAGAAGCTTATATATATTTTCTTTGATTTTCACGCAAATCGAGCTGGAGGCCGCATTGTCACGAATTTCCTCCCAGTCCTCATCATCTAAGGAGAGACCTAGGTCTCTCTTCCAGGCCATTTCATGTGGAGCCCGGGAGGAAGCTGTGCGAGTGTCCAAGAGGGAATAAAGTGTTGAGATTAGGCCTCTGGAGGAGGATCGCTTCCAACATATGTATTCGAAAGATGTTAGGGGTCTAGATGTAAGAATTGGTGTGATTTTGAAGTGAAAGTGCCGGATCTGTAGGAAGCGGAAAAAATCCATGTTCGGGATTGCCGTGCCCTCTCGAACTTTGGAGAACTGAGGGAAGCTAGTGTCAACTGAGATGTCATTAAGGTAATAAATGTTGTCTTTTAGCCAACTGAAGAGGGGAGAGCGGCCCCTTTTAACATTTTTTTATGCTAATTTAGAGAACTTTATTCATATAAGTTCTCAATATTAGATTGTAATTGTGATTCAACATCCATTTGTACCTATAAGGATGTCCTTCTGTTTTTAACCCATTTGTCTTTTATTGTATTAAAACCCCATTACGCTATGGTTGTTTTATACTTCTCTTTTGCATGATATATATTGGGAAAACTTGAAAGAAGGATTGTCGTACTGCCAATCGGATTAAGATAAGCCTTATATATTTCTCCATTCTGTCTTCAAACACATGTGAAAAGGTTTAGGCACATAAGTGTTGGAGATATTACTTTTCTTTCAAGTTATCATCCGGCTGCCATGATGGTTGGACTATTGTAATGTGGAGGCCTGGGGCTGTAGTCCCATATGCCCCATTGTTAATATGGCATTTGCCCCTGACAACAATACAGTATTTACTGGGATGAAAGACGTTAGACTGGGATACGGTCACTAGGTCTACAACTAGGTCGACACCACTAGGTCAACATACATGAAGGTCGGCATAACTGAAGGTCTACATGGGTTAAGGTTGACAGGGTCATTAGGTCGACATGGGGAAGGTCAGCAGTCAAAAGTTTGACATGGGATTTATAACTCAACCTAGTTGCTGTCTATCCAATGATCCAAGGGATTTCATCAGTGTGATACAGTGCAGGCCGCAGGGTGAGGGAGCACGTCAGTGTGAGAGGGCAGGCCGCAGGATGAGGGAGGACATCAGTGTCATAGAGTGCAGGCCGCAGGGTGAGGGATTGCATCAGTGTGATAGAACGCAGGCCACAGGGTGAGGGATTATGACAGGGTGATACAGTGCAGGCCGCAGGATGAGGGAGGTCATCAGTGTCATAGAGCGCAGGCCGCAGGGTGAGGGAGGTCATCGGTGTGAGAGAGCGCAGGCCACAGGGTGAGGGATTGTGCCAGGGTGATACAGTGCAGGCCGCAGGGCGAGGGAGGTCATCGGTGTGATAGAGCGCAGGCCACAGGGTGAGGGATTGTGCCAGGGTGATATAGTGCAGGCCGCAGGATGAGGGAGGGCATCAGTGTCATAGAGCGCAGGCTGAAGGGTGAGGGAGGTCATCAGTGTCATAGAGCACAGGCTGAAGGGTGAGGGAGGTCATCAGCAGGGCCGGTGCTAGGGGGTTCGGCGCCCTCCTGCAAACTATAAATTTGCGGGGTACTTCTTTACTTCCGGCTTCTACGCTCGCCAGAAACTATGTAAAAGAAAGGAACTTAACGCCATGCCAACATGGATAGTTCATACCTCCACTATCCATGTTGGCATGGAGTTGATTTTAAATAGCGTGGCGAGCGTAGCGAGCCACCGAGCCCGCAGTGTGGGCGAGCGAAGCGAGCCCCGCAAGGGGACTCAGACGCACGGCGCCATGCTGGCGCCGTGAAAGTAAAGAAGTACCATTTGCGGCCACCCAAACTTTACAAAGGGAGGGGTGTGGCCACACAATAATGCTCCCACTCCAAATTACACTACACAGTAGCACAATCTTATTCACCAGTGCCGTAACTAGCCATTTTGGTGCCATGTGTGAAAAAAACAGGGACAGTGCGCGCCGGAGGCACGCACAAAATTGTAGAAGCGTTGCTTCATGGGGAATTGGCGTGGTCACATAAAAGTACCAATAACACCATAATCCCCATAACACATTATGCTTCACACCTCAAAGCCCATAACACATTATAGTAACCACACACACTAATGCACATTATTCGTAATGCCACACATCATGATGCCCCTTGCACAGTATGCAGAACACCATAATGCCCATTACACATTATGCCACACACTGTAATTCCCCTTACATAATATGGCATGCACTATAATGCCCATATGACATTGACACACATTATGCTACACATAATGCCCCGAGTACTCCTGCATATGCCCACATTTGTAGCGTTGCTTATTCATAACACCCACACCAGTTGCGAAAAGTAGTTGCTCTGCTTACAAGTAGTGCCCACACCAGTTGCCGACAGTAGTAGCACTGTGTAACCATATACCCACTCCAGATGCTGACAGTAGTACCTCTGCTTATACATAACACCCACACCAGTTGCCAAAAGTAGTTGCTCTGCTTATACACATGGCCACACCAGTTGCCTGAAAGTAGTACCTCTGCTTATACGTAGTGCCCACACCAGTTGCCGACAGTAGTAGCACTGTGTAACCATATGCCCACACCACATTAGTAGCGCCGCCTGTACACATGCCTACACCAGTTGCCGACATTAGTAGCGCTGCCTCTACACGTGCCCACACCAGTTGCCGACATTAGTAGTGCTGCCTCTACACGTGCCCACACCAGTTGCTGACATTAGTAGTGCTGCCTCTACACGTGCCCACACCAGATGCCGACAGTAGTACCGCTGCCTACACACGTGCCCACACCAGTTGCCGACATTAGTAGCGCTGCATATAGACGTGCCCACACCAGTTGCTGACATTAGCAGCGCTTCCTATACATGTGCCCACACCAGTTGCCGACATTAGTAGTGCTGCCTATACACGTGCCCACAACAGTTGCCGACGTTAGTAGCGCTGCCTATACACGTGCCCACATCAGCTGCCGACATTAGTAACGTTGCCTATATGCTTGCCCACACCAGTTGCCGACATTAGCAGTGCTGCCTATATATGTGCCCACACCAGTTGCCGACATTAGTAGCGCTGCCTACACATGTGCCCACACCAGTTGCCGACATTAGTAGTGCTGCTACACATGTGCCCACACCAGTTGCTGACATTAGTAGTGCTGCCTACACACGTGCCCACATCAGTTGCCGACATTAGTACACTCACACTTTACAATGGTGGCACTGGCAGCTCATCCTCTCCTGTTTCCTGGTGTCTTCAGTCAGCCTTGCTCCCTTATAGCCCCGCCCCTTCTGGTCTATGTAGCCACGCCCCCTCTGTCAGTGTAGCTCCGCCCCCTTTCGGACCCTGCCGATGACCAGCTGATAATGAGCCAGGAGGGATCTCTGTGCCTCCGGCGCTGCTGCCTGTGATGAAGTGTGACAGGCGCAGCAGCAGCAGCCGGCAGGCACGGAGGACAGCAGAGGATGCACAGCAGGGACAGCGCCTCTCCTGCACGGCGCCTACCTGCTTTGCATCCTCTGCTGAGTGGGTAGCGCCGGCCCTGGTCATCAGTGTCATAGAGCGCAGGCTGCAGGGTGAGGGAGGTCATCGGTGTAATAGAGCGCAGGCCGCAGGGTGAGGGAACATGTCAGTGTGAAAGAGCGCAGGCTGCAGGGTGAGGGAGGTCATCGGTGTAATAGAGCGCAGGCCGCAGGATGAGGGAGGGCATCAGTGTAATAGAGCGCAGGCCGCAGGGTGAGGGAGGTCATCGGTGTAATAGAGCGCAGGCCGCAGGATGAGGGAGGGCATCGGTGTAATAGAGCGCAGGCCGCAGGGTGAGGGAGGTCATCGGTGTAATAGAGCGCAGGCCGCAGGATGAGGGAGGTCATCGGTGTAATAGAGCGCAGGCCGCAGGGTGAGGGAACATGTCAGTGTGAAAGAGCGCAGGCTGCAGGGTGAGGGAGGTCATCGGTGTAATAGAGCGCAGGCCGCAGGGTGAGGGAGGTCATCGGTGTAATAGAGCGCAGGCCGCAGGGTGAGGGAGGTCATCGGTGTAATAGAGCGCAGGCCGCAGGGTGAGGGAGGTCATCGGTGTGATAGAGCGCAGGCCGCAGGGTGAGGGAACATGTCAGTGTGAAAGAGCGCAGGCTGCAGGGTGAGGGAGGTCATCGGTGTAATAGAGCGCAGGCCGCAGGGTGAGGGAGGTCATCGGTGTAATAGAGCGCAGGCCGCAGGGTGAGGGAGGTCATCGGTGTGATAGAGCGCAGGCCGCAGGGTGAGGGAACATGTCAGTGTGAAAGAGCGCAGGCTGCAGGGTGAGGGAGGGCATCGGTGTAATAGAGCGCAGGCCGCAGGGTGAGGGAGGTCATCGGTGTAATAGAGCGCAGGCCGCAGGATGAGGGAGGTCATCGGTGTAATAGAGCGCAGGCCGCAGGGTGAGGGAACATGTCAGTGTGAAAGAGCGCAGGCTGCAGGGTGAGGGAGGTCATCGGTGTAATAGAGCGCAGGCCGCAGGGTGAGGGAGGTCATCGGTGTAATAGAGCGCAGGCCGCAGGGTGAGGGAGGTCATCGGTGTAATAGAGCGCAGGCCGCAGGGTGAGGGAGGTCATCGGTGTGATAGAGCGCAGGCCGCAGGGTGAGGGAACATGTCAGTGTGAAAGAGCGCAGGCTGCAGGGTGAGGGAGGTCATCGGTGTAAAAGAGCGCAGGCCGCAGGGTGAGGGAGGTCATCGGTGTAATAGAGCGCAGGCCGCAGGGTGAGGGAGGTCATCGGTGTAATAGAGCGCAGGCCGCAGGGTGAGGGAGGTCATCGGTGTAATAGAGCGCAGGCCGCAGGGTGAGGGAGGTCATCGGTGTGATAGAGCGCAGGCCGCAGGGTGAGGGAACATGTCGGTGTAATAGAGCGCAGGCCGCAGGGTGAGGGAACATGTCGGTGTAATAGAGCGCAGGCCGCAGGGTGAGGGAGGTCATCGGTGTAATAGAGCGCAGGCCGCAGGGTGAGGGAGGTCATCGGTGTAATAGAGCGCAGGCCGCAGGGTGAGGGAACATGTCAGTGTGAAAGAGCTAGTTTTCCATCCCAACCTAACCCTCCCTCCCTGCTCTGCAGCAATCCAGCAATGGGCGCATGGTGCTTTCAGTTCAGGTTCCAGCATAGGGAGTGGGGGCCCACAGAGATGTCAGTGTATGGGGCCCCAAGTATTCTGTTGCCAACCCTGGGGTTGCCTACCCTCCCAGAGGCTCTTGAATGTTGGGTCCCCCTCCTGGCATTGGCATTTAAATATCGTTATTCATGGCTTGGGCAGAGG
>NW_028142640.1:0-43179 GCF_055691185.1 Crinia signifera
TGGCAACTGTTGCTGGCCCCCAAAGCGGAAGTGGGCGGGTCCAGGCCCCCTTAAGCCCCCTGCCATGCCCAGGGTTGCCCTGGCAACTGTTGCTGGCCCCCAAAGCGGAAGTGGGCGGGTCCAGGCCCCCTTAAGCCCCCTGCCATGCCCAGGGTTGCCCTGACAACTGTTGCTGGCCCCCAAAGCGGAAGTGGGCGGGTCCAGGCCCCCTTAAGCCCCCTGCCATGCCCAGGGTTGCCCTGGCAACTGTTGCTGGCCCCCAAAGCGGAAGTGGGCGGGTCCAGGCCCCCTTTAGCCCCCTGCCATGCCCAGGGTTGCCCTGGCAACTGTTGCTGGCCCCCAAAGCGGAAGTGGGCGGGTCCAGGCCTCCTTTAAGCCCCCTGCCATGCCCAGGGTTGCCCTGGCAACTGTTGCTGGCCCCCAAAGCGGAAGTGGGCGGGTCCAGGCCCCCTTCAAGCCCCCTGCCATGCCCAGGGTTGCCATGGCAACTGTTGCTGGCCCCCAAAGCGGAAGTGGGCGGGTCCAGGCCCCCTTGAGCCCCCTGCCATGCCCAGGGTTGCCCTGGCAACTGTTGCTGGCCCCCAAAGCGGAAGTGGGCGGGTCCAGGCCCCCTTCAAGCCCCTGCCATGCCCAGGGTTGCCCTGGCAACTGTTGCTGGCCCCCAAAGCGGAAGTGGGTGGGTCCAGGCCCCCTTAAGCCCCCTGCCATGCCCAGGGTTGCCCTGGCAACTGTTGCTGGCCCCCAAAGTTAAAGTGGGCGGGTCCAGGCCCCCTTAAAGCCCCCTGCCATGCCCAGGGTTGCCCTGGCAACTGTTGCTGGCCCCCAAAGCGGAAGTGGGCGGGTCCAGGCCCCCTTCAAGCCCCCTGCCATGCCCAGGGTTGCCCTGACAACTGTTGCTGGCCCCCAAAGCGGAAGTGGGCGGGTCCAGGCCCCCTTCAGCCCCCTGCCATACCCAGGGTTGCCCTGGCAATTGTTGCTGGCCCCCAAAGCGGAAGTGGGCGGGTCCAGGCCCCCTTAAGCCCCCTGCCCTGCCCAGGGTTGCCCTGGCAACTGTTGCTGGCCCCCAAAGCGGAAGTGGGCGGGTCCAGGCCCCCTTGAGCCCCATGCCCTGCCCAGGGTTGCCCTGGCAAGTGTTGCTGGCCCCCAAAGCGGAAGTGGGCGGGTCTAGGCCCCCTTAAGCCCCATGCCATGCCCAGGGTTGCCCTGGCAAGTGTTGCTGGCTCCCAAAGCGGAAGTGGGCGGGTCTAGGCCCCTTTAAGCCCCCTGCCATGCCCAGGGTTGCCCTGGCAACTGTTGCTGGCCCCCAAAGCGGAAGTGGGCGGGTCCAGGCCCCCTTCAAGCCCCCTGCCATGCCCAGGGTTGCCCTGACAACTGTTGCTGGCCCCCAAAGCGGAAGTGGGCGGGTCCAGGCCCCCTTAAGCCCCCTGCCATGCCCAGGGTTGCCCTGGCAAGTGTTGCTGGCCCCAAAGCGGAAGTGGGCGGGTCCAGGCCCCCTTTAGCCCCCTGCCATGCCCAGGGTTGCCCTGGCAACTGTTGCTGGCCCCCAAAGCGGAAGTGGGCGGGTCCAGGCCCCCTTGAGCCCCCTGCCATGCCCAGGGTTGCCCTGGCAACTGTTGCTGGCCCCCAAAGCGGAAGTGGGCGGGTCCAGGCCCCCTTCAAGCCCCCTGCCATGCCCAGGGTTGCCCTGGCAACTGTTGCTGCCCCCCAAAGCGGAAATGGGCGGGTCCAGGCCCCCTTAAGCCCCCTGCCATGCCCAGGGTTGCCCTGGCAACTGTTTCTGGCCCCCAAAGCGGAAGTGGGCGGGTCCAGGCACCCTTAAAGCCCCCTGCCATGCCCAGGGTTGCCCTGGCAAATGTTGCTGGCCCCCAAAGCGGAAGTGGGCGGGTCTAGGCCCCCTTAAGCCCCCTGCCATGCCCAGGGTTGCACTGCCAAGTGTTGCTGGCCCCCAAAGCGGAAGTGGGCGGGTCCAGGCCCCCTTCAAGCCCCCTGCCATGCCCAGGGTTGCCCTGGCAACTGTTGCTGGCCCCCAAAGCGGAAGTGGGCGGGTCCAGGCCCCCTTCAAGCCCCCTGCCATGCCCAGGGTTGCCCTGACAACTGTTGCTGGCCCCCAAAGCGGAAGTGGGCGGGTCCAGGCCCCCTTCAAGCCCCCTGCCATGCCCAGGGTTGCCCTGGCAACTGTTGCTGGCCCCCAAAGCGGAAGTGGGCGGGTCCAGGCCCCCTTGAGCCCCCTGCCATACCCAGGGTTGCCCTGGCAACTGTTGCTGGCCCCCAAAGCGGAAGTGGGCGGGTCCAGGCCCCCTTATGCCCCCTGCCATGCCCAGGGTTGCCCTGGCAAGTGTTGCTGGCCCCAAAGCGGAAGTGGGCGGGTCCAGGCCCCCTTAAGCCCCCTGCCATGCCCAGGGTTGCCCTGGCAACTGTTTCTTGCCCCCAAAGCGGAAGTGGGCGGGTCCAGGCCCCCTTGAGCCCCCTGCCATGCCCAGGGTTGCCCTGGCAACTGTTGCTGGCCCCCAAAGCGGAAGTGGGCGGGTCCAGGCCCCCTTTAAGCCCCCTGCCATGCCAGGGTTGCCCTGGCAACTGTTGCTGGCCCCCAAAGCGGAAGTGGGCGGGTCCAGGCCCCCTTCAAGCCCCCTGCCATGCCCAGGGTTGCCCTGGCAACTGTTGCTGGCCCCCAAAGCGGAAGTGGGCGGGTCCAGGCCCCCTAGAGCCCCCTGCCATGCCCTGGGTTGCCCTGGCAACTGTTGCTGGCCCCCAAAGCGGAAGTGGGCGGGTCCAGGCCCCCTTGAGCCCCCTGCCCTGCCCAGGGTTGCCCTGGCAAGTGTTGCTGGCCCCCAAAGCGGAAGTGGGCGGGTCTAGGCCCCCTTAAGCCCCATGCCATGCCCAGGGTTGCCCTGGCAAGTGTTGCTGGCTCCCAAAGCGGAAGTGGGCGGGTCTAGGCCCCTTTAAGCCCCCTGCCATGCCCAGGGTTGCCCTGGCAACTGTTGCTGGCCCCCAAAGCGGAAGTGGGCGGGTCCAGGCCCCCTTCAAGCCTCCTGCCATGCCCAGGGTTGCCCTGACAACTGTTGCGGGCCCCCAAAGCGGAAGTGGGCGGGTCCAGGCCCCTTTAAGCCCCCTGCCATGCCCAGGGATGCCCTGGCAACTGTTGATGGCCCCCAAAGCGGAAGTGGGCGGGTCCAGGCCCCCTTGAGCCCCCTGCCATGCCCAGGGTTGCCCTGGCAACTGTTGCTGGCCCCCAAAGCGGAAGTGGGCGGGTCCAGGCCCCCTTTAAGCCCCCTGCCATGCCCAGGGTTGCCCTGGCAACTGTTGCTGGCCCCCAAAGCGGAAGTGGGCGGGTCCAGGCCCCCGTCAAGCCCCCTGCCATGCCCAGGGTTGCCCTGGCAACTGTTGCTGGCCCCCAAAGCGGAAGTGGGCGGGTCCAGGCCCCCTTGAGCCCCCTGCCATGCCCAGGGTTGCCCTGGCAACTGTGGCTGGCCCCCAAAGCGGAAGTGGGCGGGTCCAGGCCCCCTTCAAGCCCCCTGCCATGCCCAGGGTGTCCCTGGCAACTGTTGCTGGCCCCCAAAGCAGAAGTGGGTGGGTCCAGGCCCCCTTAAGCCCCCTGCCATGCCCAGGGTTGCCCTGGCAACTGTTGCTGGCCCCCAAAGCGGAAGTGGGCGGGTCCAGGCCCCCTTAAAGCCCCCTGCCATGCCCAGGGTTGCCCTGGCAACTGTTGCTGGCCCCCAAAGCGGAAGTGGGCGGGTACAGGCCCCCTTAAGCCCCCTGCCATGCCCAGGGTTGCCCTGGCAACTGTTGCTGGCCCCCAAAGCGGAAGTGGGCGGGTCCAGGCCCCCTTAAGCCCCCTGCCATGCCCAGGGTTGCCCTGACAACTGTTGCTGGCCCCCAAAGCGGAAGTGGGCGGGTCCAGGCCCCCTTAAGCCCCCTGCCATGCCCAGGGTTGCCCTGGCAACTGTTGCTGGCCCCCAAAGCGGAAGTGGGCGGGTCCAGGCCCCCTTTAGCCCCCTGCCATGCCCAGGGTTGCCCTGGCAACTGTTGCTGGCCCCCAAAGCGGAAGTGGGCGGGTCCAGGCCTCCTTTAAGCCCCCTGCCATGCCCAGGGTTGCCCTGGCAACTGTTGCTGGCCCCCAAAGCGGAAGTGGGCGGGTCCAGGCCCCCTTCAAGCCCCCTGCCATGCCCAGGGTTGCCATGGCAACTGTTGCTGGCCCCCAAAGCGGAAGTGGGCGGGTCCAGGCCCCCTTGAGCCCCCTGCCATGCCCAGGGTTGCCCTGGCAACTGTTGCTGGCCCCCAAAGCGGAAGTGGGCGGGTCCAGGCCCCCTTCAAGCCCCTGCCATGCCCAGGGTTGCCCTGGCAACTGTTGCTGGCCCCCAAAGCGGAAGTGGGTGGGTCCAGGCCCCCTTAAGCCCCCTGCCATGCCCAGGGTTGCCCTGGCAACTGTTGCTGGCCCCCAAAGTTAAAGTGGGCGGGTCCAGGCCCCCTTAAAGCCCCCTGCCATGCCCAGGGTTGCCCTGGCAACTGTTGCTGGCCCCCAAAGCGGAAGTGGGCGGGTCCAGGCCCCCTTAAGCCCCCTGTAATGCCCAGGGTTGCCCTGGCAACTGTTGCTGGCCCCCAAAGCGGAAGTGGGTGGGTCCAGGCCCCCTTAAGCCCCCTGCCATGCCCAGGGTTGCCCTGGCAACTGTTGCTGGCCCCCAAAGTTAAAGTGGGCGGGTCCAGGCCCCCTTAAAGCCCCCTGCCATGCCCAGGGTTGCCCTGGCAACTGTTGCTGGCCCCCAAAGCGGAAGTGGGCGGGTCCAGGCCCCCTTAAGCCCCCTGTAATGCCCAGGGTTGCCCTGGCAACTGTTGCTGGCCCCCAAAGCGGAAGTGGGCGGGTCCAGGACCCCTTAAGCCCCCTGCCATGCCCAGGGTTGCCCTGGCAACTGTTGCTGGCCCCCAAAGCGGAAGTGGGCGGGTCCAGGCCCCCTTAAGCCCCCTGCCATGCCCAGGATTGCCCTGGCAACTGTTGCTGGCCCCCAAAGCGGAAGTGGGCGGGTCCAGGACCCCTTAAGCCCCCTGCCATGCCCAGGGTTGCCCTGGCAACTGTTGCTGGCCCCCAAAGCGGAAGTGGGCGGGTCCAGGCCCCCTTAAGCACCCTGCCATGCCCAGGGTTGCCCTGGCAACTGTTTCTTGCCCCCAAAGCGGAAGTGGGCGGGTCCAGGCCCCCTTGAGCCCCCTGCCATGCCCAGGGTTGCCCTGGCAACTGTTGCTGGCCCCCAAAGCGGAAGTGGGCGGGTCCAGGCCCCCTTAAAGCCCCCTGCCATGCCCAGGGTTGCCCTGGCAACTGTTGTTGGCCCCCAAAGCGGAAGTGGGCGGGTACAGGCCCCCTTAACCCCCCTGCCATGCCCAGGGTTGCCCTGGCAACTGTTGCTGGCCCCAAAGCGGAAGTGGGCGGTTCCAGGCCCCCTTAAGCCCCATGAAATGCCCAGGGTTGCCATGGCAACTGTTACTGGCCCCCAAAGCGGAAGTGGGCGGGTCCAGGCCCCCTTAAGCCCCCTGCCATGCCCAGGGTTGCCATGGCAACTGTTGCTGGCCCCCAAAGCGGAAGTGGGCGGGTCCAGGCCCCCTTAAGCCCCCTGCCATGCCCAGGGTTGCCCTTGCAACTGTTGCTGGCCCCCAAAGCGGAAGTGGGCGGGTCCAGGCCCCCTTAAGCCCCCTGCCATGCCCAGGGTTGCCCTGGCAACTGTTGCTGGACCCCAAAACGGAAGTGGGCGATTCCAGGCCCCCTTAATCCCCCTGCCATGCCCAGGGTTGCCCTGGCAACTGTTGCTGGCCCCCAAAGCGGAAGTGGGCGGGTCCAGGCCCCCTTAAAGCCCCCTGCCATGCCCAGGGTAGCCCTGGCAACTGTTGCTGGCCCCCAAAGCGGAAGTGGGCGGGTCCAGGCCCCCTTGAGCCGCCTGCCATGCCCAGGGTTGCACTGGCAACTGTTTCTTGCCCCCAAAGCGGAAGTGGGCGGGTCCAGGCCCCCTTAAAGCCCCCTGCCATGCCCAGGGTTGCCCTGGCAACTGTTGCTGGCCCCCAAAGCGGAAGTGGGCGGGTCCAGGCCCCCTTAAGCCCCCTGCCATGCCCAGGGTTGCACTGGCAACTGTTTCTTGCCCCCAACGCGGAAGTGGGCGGGTCCAGGCCCCCTTGAGCCCCCTGCCATGCCCATTGTTGCCCTGGCAACTGTTGCTGCCCCCCAAAGCGGAAGTGGGCGGGTCTTCTTGAGCCCCCTGCCATGCCCAGGGTTGCCCTGGCAACTGTTGCTGGCCCCCAAAGCGGAAGTGGGCGGTTCCAGGCCCCCTTGAGCCCCCTGCCATGCCCAGGGTTGCCCTGGCAACTATTTCTGGCCCCCAAAGCGGAAGTGGGCGGGTCCAGGCCCCCTTAAAGTCCCCTGCCATGCCCAGGGTTGCCCTAGCAACTGTTGCTGGCCCCCAAAGCGGAAGTGGGCGGGTCCAGGCCCCCTTAAAGCCCCCTGCCATGCCCAGGGTAGCCCTGGCAACTGTTGCTGGCCCCCAAAGCGGAAGTGGGCGGGTCCAGGCCCCCTTGAGCCCCCTGCCATGCCCAGGGTTGCCCTGGCAACTATTTCTGGCCCCCAAAGCGGAAGTGGGCGGGTCCAGGCCCCCTTAAGCCCCCTGCCATGCCCAGGATTGCCCTGGCAACTGTTGCTGGCCCCCAAAGCGGAAGTGGGCGGGTCCAGGACCCCTTAAGCCCCCTGCCATGCCCAGGGTTGCCCTGGCAACTGTTGCTGGCCCCCAAAGCGGAAGTGGGCGGGTCCAGGCCCCCTTAAGCACCCTGCCATGCCCAGGGTTGCCCTGGCAACTGTTTCTTGCCCCCAAAGCGGAAGTGGGCGGGTCCAGGCCCCCTTGAGCCCCCTGCCATGCCCAGGGTTGCCCTGGCAACTGTTGCTGGCCCCCAAAGCGGAAGTGGGCGGGTCCAGGCCCCCTTAAAGCCCCCTGCCATGCCCAGGGTTGCCCTGGCAACTGTTGTTGGCCCCCAAAGCGGAAGTGGGCGGGTACAGGCCCCCTTAACCCCCCTGCCATGCCCAGGGTTGCCCTGGCAACTGTTGCTGGCCCCCAAAGCGGAAGTGGGCGGTTCCAGGCCCCCTTAAGCCCCATGAAATGCCCAGGGTTGCCATGGCAACTGTTACTGGCCCCCAAAGCGGAAGTGGGCGGGTCCAGGCCCCCTTAAGCCCCCTGCCATGCCCAGGGTTGCCATGGCAACTGTTGCTGGCCCCCAAAGCGGAAGTGGGCGGGTCCAGGCCCCCTTAAGCCCCCTGCCATGCCCAGGGTTGCCCTTGCAACTGTTGCTGGCCCCCAAAGCGGAAGTGGGCGGGTCCAGGCCCCCTTAAGCCCCCTGCCATGCCCAGGGTTGCCCTGGCAACTGTTGCTGGACCCCAAAACGGAAGTGGGCGATTCCAGGCCCCCTTAATCCCCCTGCCATGCCCAGGGTTGCCCTGGCAACTGTTGCTGGCCCCCAAAGCGGAAGTGGGCGGGTCCAGGCCCCCTTAAAGCCCCCTGCCATGCCCAGGGTAGCCCTGGCAACTGTTGCTGGCCCCCAAAGCGGAAGTGGGCGGGTCCAGGCCCCCTTGAGCCGCCTGCCATGCCCAGGGTTGCACTGGCAACTGTTTCTTGCCCCCAAAGCGGAAGTGGGCGGGTCCAGGCCCCCTTAAAGCCCCCTGCCATGCCCAGGGTTGCCCTGGCAACTGTTGCTGGCCCCCAAAGCGGAAGTGGGCGGGTCCAGGCCCCCTTAAGCCCCCTGCCATGCCCAGGGTTGCACTGGCAACTGTTTCTTGCCCCCAACGCGGAAGTGGGCGGGTCCAGGCCCCCTTGAGCCCCCTGCCATGCCCATTGTTGCCCTGGCAACTGTTGCTGCCCCCCAAAGCGGAAGTGGGCGGGTCTTCTTGAGCCCCCTGCCATGCCCAGGGTTGCCCTGGCAACTGTTGCTGGCCCCCAAAGCGGAAGTGGGCGGTTCCAGGCCCCCTTGAGCCCCCTGCCATGCCCAGGGTTGCCCTGGCAACTATTTCTGGCCCCCAAAGCGGAAGTGGGCGGGTCCAGGCCCCCTTAAAGCCCCCTGCCATGCCCAGGGTTGCCCTGGCAACTGTTGCTGGCCCCCAAAGCGGAAGTGGGCGGGTCCAGGCCCCCTTAAAGCCCCCTGCCATGCCCAGGGTAGCCCTGGCAACTGTTGCTGGCCCCCAAAGCGGAAGTGGGCGGGTCCAGGCCCCCTTGAGCCGCCTGCCATGCCCAGGGTTGCACTGGCAACTGTTTCTTGCCCCCAAAGCGGAAGTGGGCGGGTCCAGGCCCCCTTAAAGCCCCCTGCCATGCCCAGGGTTGCCCTGGCAACTGCTGCTGGCCCCCAAAGCGGAAGTGGGCGGGTCCAGGCCCCCTTAAGCCCCCTGCCATGCCCAGGGTTGCACTGGCAACTGTTTCTTGCCCCCAACGCGGAAGTGGGCGGGTCCAGGCCCCCTTGAGCCCCCTGCCATGCCCATTGTTGCCCTGGCAACTGTTGCTGCCCCCCAAAGCGGAAGTGGGCGGGTCTTCTTGAGCCCCCTGCCATGCCCAGGGTTGCCCTGGCAACTGTTGCTGGCCCCCAAAGCGGAAGTGGGCGGGTCCAGGCCCCCTTGAGCCCCCTGCCATGCCCAGGGTTGCCCTGGCAACTGTTTCTGGCCCCCAAAGCGGAATTGGGCGGGTCCAGGCCCCCTTAAAGCCACCTGCCATGCCCAGGGTTGCCCTGGCAACTGTTGCTGGCCCCCAAAGCGGAAGTGGGCGGGTCCAGGCCCCCTTAAAGCCCCCTGCCATGCCCAAGGTTGCCCTGGCAACTGTTGCTGGCCCCCAAAGAGGAAGTGGGCGGGTCCAGGCCCCCTTAAGCCCCCCGCCATGCCCAGGGTTGCCCTGGCAAGTGTTGCTGGCCCCCAAAGCGGAAGTGGGCGGGTCCAGGCCCCCTTATGCCTCCTGCCATGCCCAGGGTTGCCCTGGCAACTGTTGCTGGCCCCCAAAGCGGAAGTGGGCGGGTCTAGGCCCCCTTAAGCCCCCTGCCATGACCAGGGTTGCCCTGGCAACTGTTGCTGGCCCCCAAAGCGGAAGTGGGCGGGTCCAGGCCCCCTTCAAGCCCCCTGCTGTGCCCAGGGTTGCCCTGGCAACTGTTGCTGGCCCCCAAAGCGGAAGTGGGCGGGTCCAGGCCCCCTTCAAGCCCCCTGCCGTGCCCAGGGTTGCCCTGGCAACTGTTGCTGGCCCCCAAAGCGGAAGTGGGCGGGTCCAGGCCCCCTTCAAGCCCCTGCCATGCCCAGGGTTGCCCTGGCAACTGTTGCTGGCCCCCAAAGCGGAAGTGGGTGGGTCCAGGCCCCCTTAAGCCCCCTGCCATGCCCAGGGTTGCCCTGGCAACTGTTGCTGGCCCCCAAAGTTAAAGTGGGCGGGTCCAGGCCCCCTTAAAGCCCCCTGCCATGCCCAGGGTTGCCCTGGCAACTGTTGCTGGCCCCCAAAGCGGAAGTGGGCGGGTCCAGGCCCCCTTAAGCCCCCTGTAATGCCCAGGGTTGCCCTGGCAACTGTTGCTGGCCCCCAAAGCGGAAGTGGGCGGGTCCAGGACCCCTTAAGCCCCCTGCCATGCCCAGGGTTGCCCTGGCAACTGTTGCTGGCCCCCAAAGCGGAAGTGGGCGGGTCCAGGCCCCCTTCAAGCCCCCTGCCATGCCCAGGGTTGCCCTGGCAACTGTTGCTGGCCCCCAAAGCGGAAGTGGGCGGGTCCAGGCCCCCTTGAGCCCCCTGCCATGCCCAGGGTTGCCCTGGCAACTGTTGCTGGCCCCCAAAGCGGAAGTGGGCGGGTCCAGGCCCCCTTCAAGCCCCCTGCCATGCCCAGGGTTGCCCTGGCAACTGTTGCTGCCCCCCAAAGCGGAAATGGGCGGGTCCAGGCCCCCTTAAGCTCCCTGCCATGCCCAGGGTTGCCCTGGCAACTGTTTCTGGCCCCCAAAGCGGAAGTGGGCGGGTCCAGGCACCCTTAAAGCAACCTGCCATGCCCAGGGTTGCCCTGGCAAATGTTGCTGGCCCCCAAAGCGGATGTGGTCGGGTCTAGGCCCCCTTAAGCCCCCTGCCATGCCCAGGGTTGCACTGCCAAGTGTTGCTGGCCCCCAAAGCGGAAGTGGGCGGGTCCAGGCCCCCTTCAAGCCCCCTGCCATGCCCAGGGTTGCCCTGACAACTGTTGCTGGCCCCCAAAGCGGAAGTGGGCGGGTCCAGGCCCCCTTCAGCCCCCTGCCATACCCAGGGTTGCCCTGGCAATTGTTGCTGGCCCCCAAAGCGGAAGTGGGCGGGTCCAGGCCCCCTTAAGCCCCCTGCCCTGCCCAGGGTTGCCCTGGCAACTGTTGCTGGCCCCCAAAGCGGAAGTGGGCGGGTCCAGGCCCCCTTGAGCCCCCTGCCCTGCCCAGGGTTGCCCTGGCAAGTGTTGCTGGCCCCCAAAGCGGAAGTGGGCTTGTCTAGGCCCCCTTAAGCCCCATGCCATGCCCAGGGTTGCCCTGGCAAGTGTTGCTGGCCCCCAAAGCGGAAGTGGGCGGGTCCAGGCCCCCTTCAAGCCCCCTGCCATGCCCAGGGTTGCCCTGACAACTGTTCCTGGCACCCAAAGCGGAAGTGGGCGGGTCCAGGCCCCCTTCAAGCCCCCTGCCATGCCCAGGGTTGCCCTGGCAACTGTTGCTGGCCCCCAAAGCGGAAGTGGGCGGGTCCAGGCCCCCTTGAGCCCCCTGCCATGCCCAGGGTTGCCCTGGCAACTGTTGCTGGCCCCCAAAGCGGAAGTGGGCGGGTCCAGGCCCCCTTAAGCCCCCTGCCATGCCCAGGGTTGCCCTGGCAAGTGTTGCTGGCCCCCAAAGCGGAAGTGGGCGGGTCCAGGCCCCCTTAAGCCCCCTGCCATGCCCAGGGTTGCCCTGGCAACTGTTTCTGGCCCCCAAAGCGGAAGTGGGCGGGTCCAGGCCCCCTTGAGCCCCCTGCCATGCCCAGGGTTGCCCTGGCAACTGTTGCTGGCCCCCAAAGCGGAAGTGGGCGGGTCCAGGCCCCCTTTAAGCCCCCTGCCATGCCCAGGGTTGCCCTGGCAACTGTTGCTGGCCCCCAAAGCGGAAGTGGGCGGGTCCAGGCCCCCTTCAAGCCCCCTGCCATGCCCAGGGTTGCCCTGGCAACTGTTGCTGGCCCCCAAAGCGGAAGTGGGCGGGTCCAGACCCCCTAGAGCCCCCTGCCATGCCCTGGGTTGCCCTGGCAACTGTTGCTGGCCCCCAAAGCGGAAGTGGGCGGGTCCAGGCCCCCTTGAGCCCCCTGCCATGCCCTGGGTTGCCCTGGCAACTGTTGCGGGCCCCCAAAGCGGAAGTGGGCGGGTCCAGGCCCCTTTAAGCCCCCTGCCATGCCCAGGGATGCCCTGGCAACTGTTGATGGCCCCCAAAGCGGAAGTGGGCGGGTCCAGGCCCCCTTGAGCCCCCTGCCATGCCCAGGGTTGCCCTGGCAACTGTTGCTGGCCCCCAAAGCGGAAGTGGGCGGGTCCAGGACCCCTTTAAGCCCCCTGCCATGCCCAGGGTTGCCCTGGCAACTGTTGATGGCCCCCAAAGCGGAAGTGGGCGGGTCCAGGCCCCCGTCAAGCCCCCTGCCATGCCCAGGGTTGCCCTGGCAACTGTTGCTGGCCCCCAAAGCGGAAGTGGGTGGGTCCAGGCCCCCTTGAGCCCCCTGCCATGCCCAGGGTTGCCCTGGCAACTGTGGCTGGCCCCCAAAGCGGAAGTGGGCGGGTCCAGGCCCCCTTCAAGCCCCCTGCCATGCCCAGGGTTGCCCTGGAAACTGTTGCTGGCCCCCAAAGCAGAAGTGGGTGGGTCCAGGCCCCCTTAAGCCCCCTGCCATGCCCAGGGTTGCCCTGGCAACTGTTGCTGGCCCCCAAAGTTAAAGTGGGCGGGTCCAGGCCCCCTTAAAGCCCCCTGCCATGCCCAGGGTTGCCCTGGCAACTGTTGCTGGCCCCCAAAGCGGAAGTGGGCGGGTCCAGGCCCCCTTAAGCCTCCTGCCATGCCCAGGGTTGCCCTGGCAACTGTTGCTGGCCCCCAAAGCGGAAGTGGGCGGGTCTAGGCCCCCTTAAGCCCCCTGCCATGACCAGGGTTGCCCTGGCAACAGTTGCTGGCCCCCAAAGCGGAAGTGGGCGGGTCCAGGCCCCCTTCAAGCCCCCTGCCGTGCCCAGGGTTGCCCTGGCAACTGTTGCTGGCCCCCAAAGCGGAAGTGGGCGGGTCCAGGCCCCCTTGAGCCCCCTGCCATGCCCAGGGTTGCCCTGGCAACTGTTGCTGGCCCCCAAAGCGGAAGTGGGCGGGTCCAGGCCCCCTTCAAGCCCCTGCCATGCCCAGGGTTGCCCTGGCAACTGTTGCTGGCCCCCAAAGCGGAAGTGGGTGGGTCCAGGCCCCCTTAAGCCCCCTGCCATGCCCTGGGTTGCCCTGGCAACTGTTGCGGGCCCCCAAAGCGGAAGTGGGCGGGTCCAGGCCCCTTTAAGCCCCCTGCCATGCCCAGGGATGCCCTGGCAACTGTTGATGGCCCCCAAAGCGGAAGTGGGCGGGTCCAGGCCCCCTTGAGCCCCCTGCCATGCCCAGGGTTGCCCTGGCAACTGTTGCTGGCCCCCAAAGCGGAAGTGGGCGGGTCCAGGACCCCTTTAAGCCCCCTGCCATGCCCAGGGTTGCCCTGGCAACTGTTGATGGCCCCCAAAGCGGAAGTGGGCGGGTCCAGGCCCCCGTCAAGCCCCCTGCCATGCCCAGGGTTGCCCTGGCAACTGTTGCTGGCCCCCAAAGCGGAAGTGGGCGGGTCCAGGCCCCCTTGAGCCCCCTGCCATGCCCAGGGTTGCCCTGGCAACTGTGGCTGGCCCCCAAAGCGGAAGTGGGCGGGTCCAGGCCCCCTTCAAGCCCCCTGCCATGCCCAGGGTTGCCCTGGCAACTGTTGCTGGCCCCCAAAGCAGAAGTGGGTGGGTCCGGGCCCCCTTAAGCCCCCTGCCATGCCCAGGGTTGCCCTGGCAACTGTTGCTGGCCCCCAAAGTTAAAGTGGGCGGGTCCAGGCCCCCTTAAAGCCCCCTGCCATGCCCAGGGTTGCCCTGGCAACTGTTGCTGGCCCCCAAAGCGGAAGTGGGCGGGTCCAGGCCCCCTTAAGCCTCCTGCCATGCCCAGGGTTGCCCTGGCAACTGTTGCTGGCCCCCAAAGCGGAAGTGGGCGGGTCTAGGCCCCCTTAAGCCCCCTGCCATGACCAGGGTTGCCCTGGCAACTGTTGCTGGCCCCCAAAGCGGAAGTGGGCGGGTCCAGGCCCCCTTCAAGCCCCCTGCCGTGCCCAGGGTTGCCCTGGCAACTGTTGCTGGCCCCCAAAGCGGAAGTGGGCGGGTCCAGGCCCCCTTGAGCCCCCTGCCATGCCCAGGGTTGCCCTGGCAACTGTTGCTGGCCCCCAAAGCGGAAGTGGGCGGGTCCAGGCCCCCTTCAAGCCCCTGCCATGCCCAGGGTTGCCCTGGCAACTGTTGCTGGCCCCCAAAGCGGAAGTGGGTGGGTCCAGGCCCCCTTAAGCCCCCTGCCATGCCCAGGGTTGCCCTGGCAACTGTTGCTGGCCCCCAAAGTTAAAGTGGGCGGGTCCAGGCCCCCTTAAAGCCCCCTGCCATGCCCAGGGTTGCCCTGGCAACTGTTGCTGGCCCCCAAAGCGGAAGTGGGCGGGTCCAGGCCCCCTTAAGCCCCCTGTAATGCCCAGGGTTGCCCTGGCAACTGTTGCTGGCCCCCAAAGCGGAAGTGGGCGGGTCCAGGCCCCCTTGAGCCCCCTGCCATGCCCAGGGTTGCCCTGGCAACTGTTGCTGGCCCCCAAAGCGGAAGTGGGCGGGTCCAGGCCCCCTTAAGCCCCCTGCCATGCCCAGGGTTGCCCTTGCAACTGTTGCTGGCCCCCAAAGCGGAAGTGGGCGGGTCCAGGCCCCCTTAAGCACCCTGCCATGCCCAGGGTTGCCCTGGCAACTGTTGCTGGACCCCAAAACGGAAGTGGGCGGGTCCAGGCCACCTTGAGCCCCCTGCCATGCCCAGGGTTGCCCTGGCAACTGTTGCTGGCCCGCAAAGCGGAAGTGGGCGGGTCCAGGCCACCTTCAAGCCCCCTGCCATGCCCAGGGTTGCCCTGGCAACTGTTGCTGGCCCCCAAAGCGGAAGTGGGCGGGTCCAGGCCCCCTTGAGCCCCCTGCCATGCCCAATGTTGCCCTGGCAACTGTTGCTAGCCCCAAAGCGGAAGTGGGCGGGTCCAGGCCCCCTTCAAGCCCCCTGCCATGCCCAGGGTTGCCCTGGCAACTGTTGCTGGCCCCCAAAGCGGAAGTGGGCGGGTCCAGGCCCCCTTGAGCCCCCTGCCATGCCCAGGGTTGCCCTGGCAACTGTTGCTGGCCCCCAAAGCGGAAGTGGGCGGGTCCAGGACCCCTTAAGCCCCCTGCCATGCCCAGGGTTGCCCTGGCAACTGTTGCTGGCCCCCAAAGCGGAAGTGGGCGGGTCCAGGCCCCCTTAAGCACCCTGCCATGCCCAGGGTTGCCCTGGCAACTGTTTCTTGCCCCCAAAGCGGAAGTGGGCGGGTACAGGCCCCCTTGAGCCCCCTGCCATGCCCAGGGTTGCCCTGGCAACTGTTGCTGGCCCCCAAAGCGGAAGTGGGCGGGTCCAGGCCCCCTTAAAGCCCCCTGCCATGCCCAGGGTTGCCCTGGCAACTGTTGTTGGCCCCCAAAGCGGAAGTGGGCGGGTACAGGCCCTCTTATCCCCCCTGCCATGCCCAGGGTTGCCCTGGCAACTGTTGCTGGCCCCCAAAGCGGAAGTGGGCGGTTCCAGGCCCCCTTAAGCCCCATGAAATGCCCAGGGTTGCCATGGCAACTGTTACTGGCCCCCAAAGCGGAAGTGGGCGGGTCCAGGCCCCCTTAAGCCCCCTGCCATGCCCAGGGTTGCCATGGCAACTGTTGCTGGCCCCCAAAGCGGAAGTGGGCGGGTCCAGGCCCCCTTAAGCCCCCTGCCATGCCCAGGGTTGCCCTTGCAACTGTTGCTGGCCCCCAAAGCGGAAGTGGGCGGGTCCAGGCCCCCTTAAGCCACCTGCCATGCCCAGGGTTGCCCTGGCAACTGTTGCTGGACCCCAAAACGGAAGTGGGCGGGTCCAGGCCACCTTGAGCCCCCTGCCATGCCCAGGGTTGCCCTGGCAACTGTTGCTGGCCCCCAAAGCGGAAGTGGGCGGGTCCAGGCCCCCTTAAGCCCCCTGCCATGCCCAGGGTTGCCCTGGCAACTGTTGCTGGCCCCCAAAGCGGAAGTGGGCGGGTCCAGGCCCCCTTAAGCCCCCTGCCATGCCCAGGGTTGCCCTGGCAACTGTTGCCGGTCCCCAAAACGGAAGTGGGCGATTCCAGGCCCCCTTAAGCCCCCTGCCATGCCCAGGGTTGCCCTGGCAACTGTTGCTGGCCCCCAAAGCGGAAGTGGGCGGGTCCAGGCCCCCTTAAAGCCCCCTGCCATGCCCAGGGTAGCCCTGGCAACTGTTGCTGGCCCCCAAAGCGGAAGTGGGCGGGTCCAGGCCCCCTTGAGCCGCCTGCCATGCCCAGGGTTGCACTGGCAACTGTTTCTTGCCCCCAAAGCGGAAGTGGGCGGGTCCAGGCCCCCTTAAAGCCCCCTGCCATGCCCAGGGTTGCCCTGGCAACTGTTGCTGGCCCCCAAAGCGGAAGTGGGCGGGTACAGGCCCCCTTAAGCCCCCTGCCATGCCCAGGGTTGCAATGGCAACTGTTTCTTGCCCCCAAAGCGGAAGTGGGCGGGTCCAGGCCCCCTTGAGCCCCCTGCCATGCCCATTGTTGCCCTGGCAACTGTTGCTGCCCCCCAAAGCGGAAGTGGGCGGGTCTTCTTGATCCCCCTGCCATGCCCAGGGTTGCCCTGGCAACTGTTGCTGGCCCCCAAAGCGGAAGTGGGCGGTTCCAGGCCCCCTTGAGCCCCCTGCCATGCCCAGGGTTGCCCTGGCAACTGTTTCTGGCCCCCAAAGCGGAAGTGGGCGGGTCCAGGCCCCCTTAAAGCCCCCTGCCATGCCCAGGGTTGCCCTGGCAACTGTTGCTGGCCCCCAAAGCGGAAGTGGGCGGGTCCAGGCCCCCTTGAGCCCCCTGCCATGCCCAGGGTTGCCCTGGCAACTGTTGCTGGCCCCCAAAGCGGAAGTGGGCGGGTCCAGGCCCCCTTTCAAGCCCCCTGCCATGCCTAGGGTTGCCCTGGCAACTGTTGCTGGCCCCCAAAGCAGAAGTGGGCGGGTCCAGGCCCCCTTGAGCCCCCTGCCATGCCCAGGGTTGCCCTGGCAACTGTTGCTGGCCCCCAAAGCGGAAGTGGGCGGGTCCAGGCCCCCTTTAAGCCCCCTGCCATGCCCAGGGTTGCCCTGGCAACTGTTGCTGGCCCCCAAAGCGGAAGTGGGCGGGTCCAGGCCCCCTTAAGCCCCCTGCCATGCCCAGGGTTGCACTGGCAACTGTTTCTTGCCCCCAAAGCGGAAGTGGGCGGGTCCAGGCCCCCTTGAGCCCCCTGCCATGCCCATTGTTGCCCTGGCAACTGTTGCTGCCCCCCAAAGCGGAAGTGGGCGGGTCTTCTTGAGCCCCCTGCCATGCCCAGGGTTGCCCTGGCAACTGTTGCTGGCCCCCAAAGCGGAAGTGGGCGGTTCCAGGCCCCCTTGAGCCCCCTGCCATGCCCAGGGTTGCCCTGGCAACTGTTGCTGGCCCCCAAAGCGGAAGTGGGCGGGTCCAGGCCCCCTTTCAAGCCCCCTGCCATGCCTAGGGTTGCCCTGGCAACTGTTGCTGGCCCCCAAAGCAGAAGTGGGCGGGTCCAGGCCCCCTTGAGCCCCCTGCCATGCCCAGGGTTGCCCTGGCAACTGTTGCTGGCCCCCAAAGCGGAAGTGGGCGGGTCCAGGCCCCCTTTAAGCCCCCTGCCATGCCCAGGGTTGCCCTGGCAACTGTTGCTGGCCCCCAAAGCGGAAGTGTGCGGGTCCAGGCCCCCTTCAAGCCCCCTGCCATGCCCAGGGTTGCCCTGGCAACTGTTGCTGGCCCCCAAAGCGGAAGTGGGCGGGTCCAGGCCCCCTTGAGCCCCCTGCCATGCCCAGGGTTGCCCTGGCAACTGTTGCTGGCCCCCAAAGCGGAAGTGGGCGGGTCCAGGCCCCCTTAAGCCCCCTGCCATGCCCAGGGTTGCCCTGGCAAGTGTTGCTGGCCCCCAAAGCGGAAGTGGGCGGGTCCAGGCCCCCTTAAGCCCCCTGCCATGCCCAGGGTTGCCCTGGCAACTGTTTCTGGCCCCCAAAGCGGAAGTGGGCGGGTCCAGGCCCCCTTGAGCCTCCTGCCATGCCCAGGGTTGCCCTGGCAACTGTTGCTGGCCCCCAAAGCGGAAGTGGGCGGGTCCAGGCCCCCTTTAAGCCCCCTGCCATGCCCAGGGTTGCCCTGGCAACTGTTGCTGGCCCCCAAAGCGGAAGTGGGCGGGTCCAGGCCCCCTTCAAGCCCCCTGCCATGCCCAGGGTTGCCCTGGCAACTGTTGCTGGCCCCCAAAGCGGAAGTGGGCGGGTCCAGGCCCCCTTGAGCCCCCTGCCATGCCCAGGGTTGCCTTGGCAACTGTTGCGGGCCCCCAAAGCGGAAGTGGGCGGGTCCAGGCCCCTTTAAGCCCCCTGCCATGCCCAGGGATGCCCTGGCAACTGTTGATGGCCCCCAAAGCGGAAGTGGGCGGGTCCAGGCCCCCTTGAGCCCCCTGCCATGCCCAGGGTTGCCCTGGCAACTGTTGCTGGCCCCCAAAGCGGAAGTGGGCGGGTCCAGGCCCCCTTTAAGCCCCCTGCCATGCCCAGGGTTGCCCTGGCAACTGTTGCTGGCCCCCAAAGCGGAAGTGTGCGGGTCCAGGCCCCCTTCAAGCCCCCTGCCATGCCCAGGGTTGCCCTGGCAACTGTTGCTGGCCCCCAAAGCGGAAGTGGGCGGGTCCAGGCCCCCTTGAGCCCCCTGCCATGCCCAGGGTTGCCCTGGCAACTGTTGCTGGCCCCCAAAGCGGAAGTGGGCGGGTCCAGGCCCCCTTAAGCCCCCTGCCATGCCCAGGGTTGCCCTGGCAAGTGTTGCTGGCCCCCAAAGCGGAAGTGGGCGGGTCCAGGCCCCCTTAAGCCCCCTGCCATGCCCAGGGTTGCCCTGGCAACTGTTTCTGGCCCCCAAAGCGAAAGTGGGCGGGTCCAGGCCCCCTTGAGCCCCCTGCCATGCCCAGGGTTGCCCTGGCAACTGTTGCTGGCCCCCAAAGCGGAAGTGGGCGGGTCCAGGCCCCCTTTAAGCCCCCTGCCATGCCCAGGGTTGCCCTGGCAACTGTTGCTGGCCCCCAAAGCGGAAGTGGGCGGGTCCAGGCCCCCTTCAAGCCCCCTGCCATGCCCAGGGTTGCCCTGGCAACTGTTGCTGGCCCCCAAAGCGGAAGTGGGCGGGTCCAGGCCCCCTAGAGCCCCCTGCCATGCCCTGGGTTGCCCTGGCAACTGTTGCTGGCCCCCAAAGCGGAAGTGGGCGGGTCCAGGCCCCCTTGAGCCCCCTGCCATGCCCTGGGTTGCCCTGGCAACTGTTGCGGGCCCCCAAAGCGGAAGTGGGCGGGTCCAGGCCCCTTTAAGCCCCCTGCCATGCCCAGGGATGCCCTGGCAACTGTTGATGGCCCCCAAAGCGGAAGTGGGCGGGTCCAGGCCCCCTTGAGCCCCCTGCCATGCCCAGGGTTGCCCTGGCAACTGTTGCTGGCCCCCAAAGCGGAAGTGGGCGGGTCCAGGCCCCCTTTAAGCCCCCTGCCATGCCCAGGGTTGCCCTGGCAACTGTTGCTGGCCCCCAAAGCGGAAGTGGGCGGGTCCAGGCCCCCGTCAAGCCCCCTGCCATGCCCAGGGTTGCCCTGGCAACTGTTGCTGGCCCCCAAAGCGGAAGTGGGCGGGTCCAGGCCCCCTTGAGCCCCCTGCCATGCCCAGGGTTGCCCTGGCAACTGTGGCTGGCCCCCAAAGCGGAAGTGGGCGGGTCCAGGCCCCCTTAAAGCCCCCTGCCATGCCCAGGGTTGCCCTGGCAACTGTTGCTGGCCCCCAAAGCGGAAGTGGGCGGGTCCAGGCCCCCTTCAAGCCCCCTGCCATGCCCAGGGTTGCCCTGGCAACTGTTGCTGGCCCCCAAAGCGGAAGTGGGCGGGTCCAGGCCCCCTAGAGCCCCCTGCCATGCCATGGGTTGCCCTGGCAACTGTTGCTGGCCCCCAAAGCGGAAGTGGGCGGGTCCAGGCCCCCTAGAGCCCCCTGCCATGCCCTGGGTTGCCCTGGCAACTGTTGCGGGCCCCCAAAGCGGAAGTGGGCGGGTCCAGGCCCCTTTAAGCCCCCTGCCATGCCCAGGGATGCCCTGGCAACTGTTGATGGCCCCCAAAGCGGAAGTGGGCGGGTCCAGGCCCCCTTGAGCCCCCTGCCATGCCCAGGGTTGCCCTGGCAACTGTTGCTGGCCCCCAAAGCGGAAGTGGGCGGGTCCAGGCCCCCTTTAAGCCCCCTGCCATGCCCAGGGTTGCCCTGGCAACTGTTACTGGCCCCCAAAGCGGAAGTGGGCGGGTCCAGGCCCCCTTCAAGCCCCCTGCCATGCCCAGGGTTGCCATGGCAACTGTTGCTGGCCCCCAAAGCGGAAGTGGGCGGGTCCAGGCCCCCTTGAGCCCCCTGCCATGCCCAGGGTTGCCCTGGCAACTGTTGCTGGCCCCCAAAGCGGAAGTGGGCGGGTCCAGGCCCCCTTTAAGCCCCCTGCCATGCCCAGGGTTGCCCTGGCAACTGTTGCTGGCCCCCAAAGCGGAAGTGGGCGGGTCCAGGCCCCCGTCAAGCCCCCTGCCATGCCCAGGGTTGCCCTGGCAACTGTTGCTGGCCCCCAAAGCGGAAGTGGGCGGGTCCAGGCCCCCCTTGAGCCCCCTGCCATGCCCAGGGTTGCCCTGGCAACTGTGGCTGGCCCCCAAAGCGGAAGTGGGCGGGTCCAGGCCCCCTTAAAGCCCCCTGCCATGCCCAGGGTTGCCCTGGCAACTGTTGCTGGCCCCCAAAGCGGAAGTGGGCGGGTCCAGGCCCCCTTCAAGCCCCCTGCCATGCCCAGGGTTGCCCTGGCAACTGTTGCTGGCCCCCAAAGCGGAAGTGGGCGGGTCCAGGCCCCCTAGAGCCCCCTGCCATGCCATGGGTTGCCCTGGCAACTGTTGCTGGCCCCCAAAGCGGAAGTGGGCGGGTCCAGGCCCCCTAGAGCCCCCTGCCATGCCCTGGGTTGCCCTGGCAACTGTTGCGGGCCCCCAAAGCGGAAGTGGGCGGGTCCAGGCCCCTTTAAGCCCCCTGCCATGCCCAGGGATGCCCTGGCAACTGTTGATGGCCCCCAAAGCGGAAGTGGGCGGGTCCAGGCCCCCTTTAAGCCCCCTGCCATGCCCAGGGTTGCCCTGGCAACTGTTGCTGGCCCCCAAAGCGGAAGTGTGCGGGTCCAGGCCCCCTTCAAGCCCCCTGCCATGCCCAGGGTTGCCCTGGCAACTGTTGCTGGCCCCCAAAGCGGAAGTGGGCGGGTCCAGGCCCCCTTGAGCCCCCTGCCATGCCCAGGGTTGCCCTGGCAACTGTTGCTGGCCCCCAAAGCGGAAGTGGGCGGGTCCAGGCCCCCTTAAGCCCCCTGCCATGCCCAGGGTTGCCCTGGCAAGTGTTGCTGGCCCCCAAAGCGGAAGTGGGCGGGTCCAGGCCCCCTTAAGCCCCCTGCCATGCCCAGGGTTGCCCTGGCAACTGTTTCTGGCCCCCAAAGCGAAAGTGGGCGGGTCCAGGCCCCCTTGAGCCCCCTGCCATGCCCAGGGTTGCCCTGGCAACTGTTGCTGGCCCCCAAAGCGGAAGTGGGCGGGTCCAGGCCCCCTTTAAGCCCCCTGCCATGCCCAGGGTTGCCCTGGCAACTGTTGCTGGCCCCCAAAGCGGAAGTGGGCGGGTCCAGGCCCCCTTCAAGCCCCCTGCCATGCCCAGGGTTGCCCTGGCAACTGTTGCTGGCCCCCAAAGCGGAAGTGGGCGGGTCCAGGCCCCCTAGAGCCCCCTGCCATGCCCTGGGTTGCCCTGGCAACTGTTGCTGGCCCCCAAAGCGGAAGTGGGCGGGTCCAGGCCCCCTTGAGCCCCCTGCCATGCCCTGGGTTGCCCTGGCAACTGTTGCGGGCCCCCAAAGCGGAAGTGGGCGGGTCCAGGCCCCTTTAAGCCCCCTGCCATGCCCAGGGATGCCCTGGCAACTGTTGATGGCCCCCAAAGCGGAAGTGGGCGGGTCCAGGCCCCCTTGAGCCCCCTGCCATGCCCAGGGTTGCCCTGGCAACTGTTGCTGGCCCCCAAAGCGGAAGTGGGCGGGTCCAGGCCCCCTTTAAGCCCCCTGCCATGCCCAGGGTTGCCCTGGCAACTGTTGCTGGCCCCCAAAGCGGAAGTGGGCGGGTCCAGGCCCCCGTCAAGCCCCCTGCCATGCCCAGGGTTGCCCTGGCAACTGTTGCTGGCCCCCAAAGCGGAAGTGGGCGGGTCCAGGCCCCCTTGAGCCCCCTGCCATGCCCAGGGTTGCCCTGGCAACTGTGGCTGGCCCCCAAAGCGGAAGTGGGCGGGTCCAGGCCCCCTTAAAGCCCCCTGCCATGCCCAGGGTTGCCCTGGCAACTGTTGCTGGCCCCCAAAGCGGAAGTGGGCGGGTCCAGGCCCCCTTCAAGCCCCCTGCCATGCCCAGGGTTGCCCTGGCAACTGTTGCTGGCCCCCAAAGCGGAAGTGGGCGGGTCCAGGCCCCCTAGAGCCCCCTGCCATGCCATGGGTTGCCCTGGCAACTGTTGCTGGCCCCCAAAGCGGAAGTGGGCGGGTCCAGGCCCCCTAGAGCCCCCTGCCATGCCCTGGGTTGCCCTGGCAACTGTTGCGGGCCCCCAAAGCGGAAGTGGGCGGGTCCAGGCCCCTTTAAGCCCCCTGCCATGCCCAGGGATGCCCTGGCAACTGTTGATGGCCCCCAAAGCGGAAGTGGGCGGGTCCAGGCCCCCTTGAGCCCCCTGCCATGCCCAGGGTTGCCCTGGCAACTGTTGCTGGCCCCCAAAGCGGAAGTGGGCGGGTCCAGGCCCCCTTTAAGCCCCCTGCCATGCCCAGGGTTGCCCTGGCAACTGTTACTGGCCCCCAAAGCGGAAGTGGGCGGGTCCAGGCCCCCTTCAAGCCCCCTGCCATGCCCAGGGTTGCCATGGCAACTGTTGCTGGCCCCCAAAGCGGAAGTGGGCGGGTCCAGGCCCCCTTGAGCCCCCTGCCATGCCCAGGGTTGCCCTGGCAACTGTTGCTGGCCCCCAAAGCGGAAGTGGGCGGGTCCAGGCCCCCTTTAAGCCCCCTGCCATGCCCAGGGTTGCCCTGGCAACTGTTGCTGGCCCCCAAAGCGGAAGTGGGCGGGTCCAGGCCCCCGTCAAGCCCCCTGCCATGCCCAGGGTTGCCCTGGCAACTGTTGCTGGCCCCAAAGCGGAAGTGGGCGGGTCCAGGCCCCCTTGAGCCCCCTGCCATGCCCAGGGTTGCCCTGGCAACTGTGGCTGGCCCCCAAAGCGGAAGTGGGCGGGTCCAGGCCCCCTTGAGCCCCCTGCCATGCCCAGGGTTGCCCTGGCAACTGTGGCTGGCCCCCAAAGCGGAAGTGGGCGGGTCCAGGCCCCCTTAAAGCCCCTGCCATGCCCAGGGTTGCCCTGGCAACTGTTGCTGGCCCCCAAAGCGGAAGTGGGCGGGTCCAGGCCCCCTTCAAGCCCCTGCCATGCCCAGGGTTGCCCTGGCAACTGTTGCTGGCCCCCAAAGCGGAAGTGGGCGGGTCCAGGCCCCCTAGAGCCCCCTGCCATGCCCTGGGTTGCCCTGGCAACTGTTGCTGGCCCCCAAAGCGGAAGTGGGCGGGTCCAGGCCCCCTTGAGCCCCCTGCCATGCCCTGGGTTGCCCTGGCAACTGTTGCGGGCCCCCAAAGCGGAAGTGGGCGGGTCCAGGCCCCTTTAAGCCCCCTGCCATGCCCAGGGATGCCCTGGCAACTGTTGATGGCCCCCAAAGCGGAAGTGGGCGGGTCCAGGCCCCCTTGAGCCCCCTGCCATGCCCAGGGTTGCCCTGGCAACTGTTGCTGGCCCCCAAAGCGGAAGTGGGCGGGTCCAGGCCCCCTTTAAGCCCCCTGCCATGCCCAGGGTTGCCCTGGCAACTGTTGCTGGCCCCCAAAGCGGAAGTGGGCGGGTCCAGGCCCCCTTTAGCCCCTGCCATGCCCAGGGTTGCCCTGGCAACTGTTGCTGGCCCCCAAAGCGGAAGTGGGCGGGTCCAGGCCTCCTTTAAGCCCCCTGCCATGCCCAGGGTTGCCCTGGCAACTGTTGCTGGCCCCCAAAGCGGAAGTGGGCGGGTCCAGGCCCCCTTCAAGCCCCCTGCCATGCCCAGGGTTGCCATGGCAACTGTTGCTGGCCCCCAAAGCGGAAGTGGGCGGGTCCAGGCCCCCTTGAGCCCCCTGCCATGCCCAGGGTTGCCTTGGCAACTGTTGCTGGCCCCCAAAGCGGAAGTGGGGCGGGTCCAGGCCCCCTTCAAGCCCCTGCCATGCCCAGGGTTGCCCTGGCAACTGTTGCTGGCCCCCAAAGCGGAAGTGGGTGGGTCCAGGCCCCCTTAAGCCCCCTGCCATGCCCAGGGTTGCCCTGGCAACTGTTGCTGGCCCCCAAAGTTAAAGTGGGGCGGGTCCAGGCCCCCTTAAAGCCCCCTGCCATGCCCAGGGTTGCCCTGGCAACTGTTGCTGGCCCCCAAAGCGGAAGTGGGCGGGTCCAGGCCCCCTTAAGCCCCCTGCCATGCCCAGGGTTGCCCTGGCAACTGTTGCTGGCCCCCAAAGTTAAAGTGGGGCGGGTCCAGGCCCCCTTAAAGCCCCTGCCATGCCCAGGGTTGCCCTGGCAACTGTTGCTGGCCCCCAAAGCGGAAGTGGGCGGGTCCAGGCCCCCTTAAGCCCCCTGTAATGCCCAGGGTTGCCCTGGCAACTGTTGCTGGCCCCCAAAGCGGAAGTGGGCGGGTCCAGGACCCCTTAAGCCCCCTGCCATGCCCAGGGTTGCCCTGGCAACTGTTGCTGGCCCCCAAAGCGGAAGTGGGCGGGTCCAGGCCCCCTTAAGCCCCCTGCCATGCCCAGGGTTGCCCTGGCAACTGTTGCTGGCCCCCAAAGCGGAAGTGGGCGGGTCCAGGACCCCTTAAGCCCCCTGCCATGCCCAGGGTTGCCCTGGCAACTGTTGCTGGCCCCCAAAGCGGAAGTGGGCGGGTCCAGGCCCCCTTAAGCACCCTGCCATGCCCAGGGTTGCCCTGGCAACTGTTTCTTGCCCCCAAAGCGGAAGTGGGCGGGTCCAGGCCCCCTTGAGCCCCCTGCCATGCCCAGGGTTGCCCTGGCAACTGTTGCTGGCCCCCAAAGCGGAAGTGGGCGGGTCCAGGCCCCCTTTCAAGCCCCCTGCCATGCCCAGGGTTGCCCTGGCAACTGTTGCTGGCCCCCAAAGCGGAAGTGGGCGGGTCCAGGCCCCCTTCAAGCCCCCTGCCATGCCCAGGGTTGCCCTGGCAACTGTTGCTGGCCCCCAAAGCGGAAATGGGCGGGTCCAGGCCCCCCTTAAGCCCCCTGCCATGCCCAGGGTTGCCCTGGCAACTGTTTCTGGCCCTCAAAGCGGAAGTGGGCGGGTCCAGGCCCCTTAAAGCCCCCTGCCATGCCCAGGGTTGCCCTGGCAAATGTTGCTGGCCCCCAAAGCGGAAGTGGGCGGGTCTAGGCCCCCTTAAGCCCCCTGCCATGCCCAGGGTTGCACTGCCAAGTGTTGCTGGCCCCCAAAGCGGAAGTGGGCGGGTCCAGGCCCCCTTAAAGCCCCCTGCCCTGCCCACGGTTGCCCTGGCAAGTGTTGCTGGCCCCCAAAGCGGAAGTGGGCGGGTCTAGGCCCCTTTAAGCCCCCTGCCAATGCCCAGGGTTGCCCTGGCAACTGTTGCTGGCCCCCAAAGCGGAAGTGGGCGGGTCCAGGCCCCCTTCAAGCCCCCTGCCATGCCCAGGGTTGCCCTGACAACTGTTGCTGGCCCCCAAAGCGGAAGTGGGCGGGTCCAGGCCCCCTTCAAGCCCCCTGCCATGCCCAGGGTTGCCCTGGCAACTGTTGCTGGCCCCCAAAGCGGAAGTGGGCGGATCCAAGCCCCCTTGAGCCCCCTGCCATGCCCAGGGTTGCCCTGGCAACTGTTGCTGGCCCTCAAAGCGGAAGTGGGTGGGTCCAGGCCCCCTTAAGCCCCCTGCCATGCCCAGGGTTTCCTGGCAACTGTTGCTGGCCCCCAAAGCGGAAGTGGGCGGGTCCAGGCCCCCTTAAAGCCCCCTGCCATGCCCAGGGTTGCCCTGGCAACTGTTGCTGGCCCCCAAAGCGGAAGTGGGCGGGTCCAGGCCCCCTTCAAGCCCCCTGCCATGCCCAGGGTTGCCCTGGCAACTGTTGCTGGCCCCCAAAGCGGAAGTTGGCGGGTCCAGGCCCCTTGAGCCCCCTGCCATGCCCAGGGTTGCCCTGGCAACTGTTGCTGGCCCCCAAAGCGGAAGTGGGCGGGTCCAGGCCCCCTTCAAGCCCCCTGCCATGCCCAGGGTTGCCCTGGCAACTGTTGCTGGCCCCCAAAGCGGAAGTGGGCGGGTCCAGGCCCCCTTGAGCCCCCTGCCATGCCCAGGGTTGCCCTGGCAACTGTTGCTGGCCCCCAAAGCGGAAGTGGGCGGGTCCAGGCCCCCTTCAAGCCCCCTGCCATGCCCAGGGTTGCCCTGGCAACTGTTGCTGGCCCCCAAAGCGGAAATGGGCGGGTCCAGGCCCCCTTAAGCCCCCTGCCATGCCCAGGGTTGCCCTGGCAACTGTTTCTGGCCCTCAAAGCGGAAGTGGGCGGGTCCAGGCCCCCTTAAAGCCCCCTGCCATGCCCAGGGTTGCCCTGGCAAATGTTGCTGGCCCCCAAAGCGGAAGTGGGCGGGTCTAGGCCCCCTTAAGCCCCCTGCCATGCCCAGGGTTGCACTGCCAAGTGTTGCTGGCCCCCAAAGCGGAAGTGGGCGGGTCCAGGCCCCCTTAAAGCCCCCTGCCATGCCCAGGGTTGCCCTGGCAACTGTTGCTGGCCCCCAAAGCGGAAGTGGGCGGGTCCAGGCCCCCTTAAGCCCCCTGCCATGCCCAGGGTTGCCCTGGCAACTGTTGCTGGCCCTTAAAGCGGAAGTGGGCGGGTCCAGGCCCCCTTAAGCCCCCTGCCATGCCCAGGGTTGCCCTGGCAACTGTTGCTGGCCCCCAAAGCGGAAGGGGGCGGGTCCAGGCCCCTTCAAGCCCCCTGCCATGCCTAGGGTTGCCCTGGCAACTGTTGCTGGCCCCAAAAGCAGAAGTGGGCGGGTCCAGGCCCCCTGCCATGCCCAGGGTTGCCCTGGCAACTGTTGCTGGCCCCCAATGCGGAAGTGTTCGGGTCCAGGCCCCCTTCAAGCCCCCTGCCATGCCCAGGGTTGCCCTGGCAACTGTTGCTGGCCCCCAAAGCGGAAGTGTGTGGGTTGGTCCAGGCCCCCTTCAGCCCCCTGCCATGCCCAGGGTTGCCCTGGCAACTGTTGCTGGCCCCCAAAGCGGAAGTGGGCGGGTCCAGGCCCCCTTAAAGCCCCCTGCCCTGCCCAGGGTTGCCCTGGCAACTGTTGCTGGCCCCCAAAGCGGAAGTGGGCGGGTCCAGGCCCCCTTGAGCCCCCTGCCCTGCCCACGGTTGCCCTGGCAAGTGTTGCTGGCCCCCAAAGCGGAAGTGGGCGGGTCTAGGCCCCTTTAAGCCCCCTGCCATGCCCAGGGTTGCCCTGGCAACTGTTGCTGGCCCCCAAAGCGGAAGTGGGCGGGTCCAGGCCCCCTTCAAGCCCCCTGCCATGCCCAGGGTTGCCCTGACAACTGTTGCTGGCCCCCAAAGCGGAAGTGGGCGGGTCCAGGCCCCCTTCAAGCCCCCTGCCATGCCCAGGGTTGCCCTGGCAACTGTTGCTGGCCCCCAAAGCGGAAGTGGGCGGATCCAAGCCCCCTTGAGCCCCCTGCCATGCCCAGGGTTGCCCTGGCAACTGTTGCTGGCCCCCAAAGCGGAAGTGGGTGGGTCCAGGCCCCCTTAAGCCCCCTGCCATGCCCAGGGTTTCCCTGGCAACTGTTGCTGGCCCCCAAAGCGGAAGTGGGCGGGTCCAGGCCCCCTTAAAGCCCCCTGCCATGCCCAGGGTTGCCCTGGCAACTGTTGCTGGCCCCCAAAGCGGAAGTGGGTGGGTCCAGGCCCCCTTAAGCCCCTGCCATGCCCAGGGTTGCCCTGGCAACTGTTGCTTGCCCCCAAAGCGGAAGTGGGCGGGTCAAGGCCCCCTTGAGCCCCCTGCCATGCCCAGGGTTGCCCTGGAAACTGTTGTGTGCCCCCAAAGCGGAAGTGGGCGGGTCCAGGCCCCCTTCAAGCCCCTGCCATGCCCAGGGTTGCCCTGGCAACTGTTGCTGGCCCCCAAAGCGGAAGTGGGTGGGTCCAGGCCCCCTTAAGCCCCCCTGCCATGCCCAGAGTTGCCCTGGCAACTGTTGCTGGCCCCCAAAGCGGAAGTGGGCGGGTCCAGGCCCCCTTAAAGCCCCCTGCCATGCCCAGGGTTGCCCTGGCAACTGTTGCTGGCCCCCAAAGCGGAAGTGGGCGGGTCCAGGCCCCCTTAAGCCCCCTGCCATGCCCAGGGTTGCCCTGGCAACTGTTGCTGGCCCCCAAAGCGGAAGTGGGCGGGTCCAGGCCCCCTTAAGCCCCTGCCATGCCCAGGGTTGCCCTGGCAACTGTTGCTGGCCCCCAAAGCGGAAGTGGGCGGGTCCAGGCCCCCTTAAGCCCCCTGCCGTGCCCAGGGTTGCCCTGGCAAGTGTTGCTGGCCCCCAAAGCGGAAGTGGGCGGGTCTAGGCCCCCTTAAGCCCCCTGCCATGCCCAGGGTTGCACAGGAAACTGTTGCTGGCCCCAAAGCGGAAGTGGGCGGGTCCAGGCCCCCGTGAGCCCCCTGCCATGCCCAGGGTTGCCCTGGCAACTGTTGCTGGCCCCCAAAGCGGAGTGGGCGGGTCCAGGCCCCCTTGAGCCCTCTGCCATGCCCTGGGTTGCCCTGGCAACTGTTGCTGGCCCCCAAAGCGGAAGTGGGCGGGTCCAGGCCCCCTTAAAGCACCCTGCCATGCCCAGGGTTGGCGTGGCAACTGTTGCTGGCCCCCAAAGCGGAAGTGGGCGGGTCCAGGCCCCGTTGAGCCCCCTGCCATGCCCAGGGTTGCCCTGGCAACTGTTGCTGGCACCCAAAGCGGAAGTGGGCGGGTCCAGGCCCCCTTGAGCTTCCTGCAATGCCCAGGGTTGCCCTGGCAACTGTTGCTGGCCCCCAAAGCGGAAGTGGGCGGGTCCAGGCCCCCTTTAAGCCCCCTGCCATGCCCAGGGTTGCCCTGGCAACTGTTGTTGGCCCCCAAAGCGGAAGTGGGCGGGTCCAGGCCCCCGTCAAGCCCCCTGCCATGCCCAGGGTTGCCCTGTCAACTGTTGCTGGCCCCCAAAGCGGAAGTGGGCGGGTCCAGGCCCCCTTGAGCCCCCTGCCATGCCCAGGGTTGCCCTGGCAACTGTTGCTGGCCCCCAAAGCGGAATTGGGTGGGTCCAGGCCCCCTTAAGCCCCCTGCCATGCCCAGGGTTGCCCTGGCAACTGTTGCTGGCCCCCAAAGCGGAAGTGGGCGGGTCCAGGCCCCCTTAAAGCCCCCTGCCATGCCCAGGGTTGCCCTGGCAACTGTTTCTGGCCCCCAAAGCGGAAGTGGGCGGGTCCAGGCCCCTTGAGCCCCCTGCCATGCCCAGGGTTGCCCTGGCAACTGTTGCTGGCCCCCAAAGCGGAAGTGGGCGGGTCCAGGCCCCCTTTAAGCCCCCTGCCATGCCCAGGGTTGCCCTGGCAACTGTTGCTGGCCCCCAAAGCGGAAGTGGGCGGGTCCAGGCCACCTTCAAGCCCCCTGCCATGCCCACGGTTGCCCTGGCAACTGTTGCTGGCCCCCAAAGCGGAAGTGGGCGGGTCCAGGCCCCCTTGAGCCCCCTGCCATGCCCAGTGTTGCCCTGGCAACTGTTGCTAGCCCCAAAGCGGAAGTGGGCGGGTCCAGGCCCCCTTCAAGCCCCCTGCCATGCCCAGGGTTGCCCTGGCAACTGTTGCTGTCCCCCAAAGCGGAAGTGGGCGGGTCCAGGCCCCCTTAAGCCCCCTGCCATGCCCAGGGTTGCCATGGCAACTGTTGCTGGCCCCCAAAGCGGAAGTGGGCGGGTCCAGGCCCCCTTAAAGCCCCCTGCCATGCCCAGGGTTGCCCTGGCAACTGTTGCTGGCCACCAAAGCGGAAGTGGGCGGGTCCAGGCCCCCTTAAGCCCCCTGCCATGCCCAGGGTTGCCCTGGCAACTGTTGCTGGCCCCCAAAGCGGAAGTGGGCGGGTCCAGGACCCCTTAAGCCCCCTGCCATGCCCAGGGTTGCCCTGGCAACTGTTGCTGGACCCCAAAGCGGAAGTGGGCGGGTCCAGGCCCCCTTAAGCCCCCTGCCATGCCCAGTGTTGCCCTGGCAACTGTTTCTGGCCCCCAAAGCGAAAGTGGGCGGGTCCAGGACCCCTTAAGCCCCCTGCCATGCCCAGGGTTGCCCTGGCAACTGTTGCTGGCCCCCAAAGCGGAAGTGGGCGGGTCCAGGCCCCCTTAAGCACCCTGCCATGCCCAGGGTTGCCCTGGCAACTGTTTCTTGCCCCCAAAGCGGAAGTGGTCGGGTCCAGGCCCCCTTGAGCCCCGTGCCATGCCCAGGGTTGCCCTGGCAACTGTTGCTGGCCCCCAAAGCGGAAGTGGGCGGGTCCAGGCCCCCTTAAAGACCCCTGCCATGCCCAGGGTTGCCCTGGCAACTGTTGCTGGCCCCCAAAGCGGAAGTGGGCGGGTCCAGGCCCCCTTAAGCCCCCTGCCATGCCCAGGGTTGCCCTTGCAACTGTTGCTGGCCCCCAAAGCGGAGTGGGCGGGTCCAGGCCCCCTTAAGCACCCTGCCATGCCCAGGGTTGCCCTGGCAACTGTTGCTGGACCCCAAAACGGAAGTGGGCGGGTCCAGGCCACCTTGAGCCCCCTGCCATGCCCAGGGTTGCCCTGGCAACTGTTGCTGGCCCCGAAAGCGGAAGTGGGCGGGTCCAGGCCCCCTTAAGCCCCCTGCCATGCCCAGGGTTGCCCTGGCAACTGTTGCTGGCCCCCAAAGCGGAAGTGGGCGGGGTCCAGGCCCCCGTGAGCCCCCTGCCATGCCCAGGGTTGCCCTGGCAACTGTTGCTGGCCCCCAAAGCGGAAGTGGGCGGGTCCAGGCCCCCTTGAGCCCTCTGCCATGCCCTGGGTTGCCCTGGCAACTGTTGCTGGCCCCCAAAGCGGAAGTGGGCGGGTCCAGGCCCCCTTAAAGCACCCTGCCATGCCCAGGGTTGCCGTGGCAACTGTTGCTGGCCCCCAAAGCGGAAGTGGGCGGGTCCAGGCCCCCTTGAGCCCCCTGCCATGCCCAGGGTTGCCCTGGCAACTGTTGCTGGCACCCAAAGCGGAAGTGGGCGGGTCCAGGCCCCCTTTAAGCCCCTGCCATGCCCAATGTTGCCCTGGCAACTGTTGCTAGCCCCAAAGCGGAAGTGGGCGGGTCCAGGCCCCCTTCAAGCCCCCTGCCATGCCCAGGGTTGCCCTGGCAACTGTTGCTGGCCCCCAAAGCGGAAGTGGGCGGGTCCAGGCCCCCTTAAGCCCCCTGCCATGCCCAGGGTTGCCCTGGCAACTGTTGCTGGCCCCCAAAGCGGAAGTGGGCGGGTCCAGGCCCCCTTAAAGCCCCCTGCCATGCCCAGGGTTGCCCTGGCAACTGTTGCTGGCCACCAAAGCGGAAGTGGGCGGGTCCAGGCCCCCTTTAAGCCCCCTGCCATGCCCAGGGTTGCCCTGGCAACTGTTGCTGGCCCCCAAAGCGGAAGTGGGCGGGTCCAGGACCCCTTAAGCCCCCTGCCATGCCCAGGGTTGCCCTGGCAACTGTTGCTGGACCCCAAAGCGGAAGTGGGCGGGTCCAGGCCCCCTTAAGCCCCCTGCCATGCCAGTGTTGCCCTGGCAACTGTTGCTGGCCCCCAAAGCGAAAGTGGGCGGGTCCAGGACCCCTTAAGCCCCCTGCCATGCCCAGGGTTGCCCTGGCAACTGTTGCTGGCCCCCAAAGCGGAAGTGGGCGGGTCCAGGCCCCCTTAAGCACCCTGCCATGCCCAGGGTTGCCAGGCAACTGTTTCTTGCCCCCAAAGCGGAAGTGGTCGGGTCCAGGCCCCCTTGAGCCCCGTGCCATGCCCAGGGTTGCCCTGGCAACTGTTGCTGGCCCCCAAAGCGGAAGTGGGCGGGTCCAGGCCCCCTTAAAGCCCCCTGCCATGCCCAGGGTTGCCCTGGCAACTGTTGCTGGCCCCCAAAGCGGAAGTGGGCGGGTCCAGGCCCCCTTAACCCCCCTGCCATGCCCAGGGTTGCCCTGTCAACTGTTGCTGGCCCCCAAAGCGGAAGTGGGCGGTTCCAGGCCCCTTAAGCCCCCTGAAATGCCCAGGGTTGCCATGGCAACTGTTGCTGGCCCCCAAAGCGGAAGTGGGCGGGTCCAGGCCCCTTAAGCCCCCTGCCATGCCCAGGGTTGCCAAGGCAACTTTTGCTGGCCCCCAAAGCGGAAGTGGGCGGGTCCAGGCCCCCTTAAGCCCCCTGCCATGCCCAGGGTTGCCCTTGCAACTGTTGCTGGCCCCCAAAGCGGAAGTGGGCGGGTCCAGGCCCCCTTAAGCACCCTGCCATGCCCAGGGTTGCCCTGGCAACTGTTGCTGGACCCCAAAACGGAAGTGGGCGGGTCCAGGCCACCTTGAGCCCCCTGCCATGCCCAGGGTTGCCCTGGCAACTGTTGCTGGCCCCCAAAGCGGAAGTGGGCGGGTCCAGGCCACCTTCAAGCCCCCTGCCATGCCCAGGGTTGCCCTGGCAACTGTTGCTGGCCCCCAAAGCGGAAGTGGGCGGGTCCAGGCCCCCTTGAGCCCCCTGCCATGCCCAATGTTGCCCTGGCAACTGTTGCTAGCCCCAAAGCGGAAGTGGGCGGGTCCAGGCCCCCTTCAAGCCCCCTGCCATGCCCAGGGTTGCCCTGGCAACTGTTGCTGGCCCCCAAAGCGGAAGTGGGCGGGTCCAGGCCCCCTTAAGCCCCCTGCCATGCCCAGGGTTGCCCTGGCAACTGTTGCTGGCCCCCAAAGCGGAAGTGGGCGGGTCCAGGCCCCCTTAAAGCCCCCTGCCATGCCCAGGGTTGCCCTGGCAACTGTTGCTGGCCACCAAAGCGGAAGTGGGCGGGTCCAGGCCCCCTTAAGCCCCCTGCCATGCCCAGGGTTGCCCTGGCAACTGTTGCTGGCCCCCAAAGCGGAAGTGGGCGGGTCCAGGACCCCTTAAGCCCCCTGCCATGCCCAGGGTTGCCCTGGCAACTGTTGCTGGACCCCAAAGCGGAAGTGGGCGGGTCCAGGCCCCCTTAAGCCCCCTGCCATGCCCAGTGTTGCCCTGGCAACTGTTGCTGGCCCCCAAAGCGAAAGTGGGCGGGTCCAGGACCCCTTAAGCCCCCTGCCATGCCCAGGGTTGCCCTGGCAACTGTTGCTGGCCCCCAAAGCGGAAGTGGGCGGGTCCAGGCCCCTTAAGCACCCTGCCATGCCCAGGGTTGCCAGGCAACTGTTTCTTGCCCCCAAAGCGGAAGTGGTCGGGTCCAGGCCCCCTTGAGCCCCGTGCCATGCCCAGGGTTGCCCTGGCAACTGTTGCTGGCCCCCAAAGCGGAAGTGGGCGGGTCCAGGCCCCCTTAAAGCCCCCTGCCATGCCCAGGGTTGCCCTGGCAACTGTTGCTGGCCCCCAAAGCGGAAGTGGGCGGGTCCAGGCCCCCCTTAACCCCCCTGCCATGCCCAGGGTTGCCCTGGCAACTGTTGCTGGCCCCCAAAGCGGAAGAGGGCGGTTCCAGGCCCCCTTAAGCCCCCTGAAATGCCCAGGGTTGCCATGGCAACTGTTGCTGGCCCCCAAAGCGGAAGTGGGCGGGTCCAGGCCCCCTTAAGCCCCCTGCCATGCCCAGGGTTGCCAAGGCAACTGTTGCTGGCCCCCAAAGCGGAAGTGGGCGGGTCCAGACCCCTTAAGTCCCCTGCCATGCCCAGGGTTGCCCTTGCAACTGTTGCTGGCCCCCAAAGCGGAAGTGGGCGGGTCCAGGCCCCCTTAAGCACCCTGCCATGCCCAGGGTTGCCCTGGCAACTGTTGCTGGACCCCAAAACGGAAGTGGGCGGGTCCAGGCCACCTTGAGCCCCTGCCATGCCCAGGGTTGCCCTGGCAACTGTTGCTGGCCCCCAAAGCGGAAGTGGGCGGGTCCAGGCCCCCTTAAGCCCCCTGCCATGCCCAGGGTTGCCCTGGCAACTGTTGCTGGCCCCCAAAGCGGAAGTGGGCGGGTCCAGTCCCCCTTGAGCCCCCTGCCATGCCCAGGGTTGCCCTGGCAACTGTTTCTGGCCCCAAAGCGGAAGTGGGCGGGTCCAGGCCCCCTTAAAGCCCCCTGACATGCCCAGGGTTGCCCTGGCAAATGTTGCTGGCCCCCAAAGCGGAAGTGGGCGGGTCTAGGCCCCCTTAAGCCCCCTGCCATGCCCAGGGTGCACTGCCAAGTGTTGCTGGCCCCCAAAGCGGAAGTGGGCGGGTCCAGGCCCCCTTCAAGCCCCCTGCCATGCCCAGGGTTGCCCTGGCAACTGTTGCTGGCCCCCAAAGCGGAAGTGGGCGGGTCCAGGCCCCCTTCAAGCCCCCTGCCATGCCCAGGGTTGCCCTGCCAACTGTTGCTGGCCCCCAAAGCGGAAGTGGGTGGGTCCAGGCCCCTTCAGCCCCCTGCCATACCCAGGGTTGCCCTGGCAATTGTTGCTGGCCCCCAAAGCGGAAGTGGGCGGGTCCAGGCCCCCTTAAAGCCCCCTGCCCTGCCCAGGGTTGCCCTGGCAACTGTTGCTGGCCCCCAAAGCGGAAGTGGGCGGGTCCAGGCCCCCTTGAGCCCCCTGCCCTGCCCAGGGTTGCCCTGGCAAGTGTTGCTGGCCCCCAAAGCGGAAGTGGGCGGGTCTAGGCCCCCTTAAGCCCCCTGCCATGCCCAGGGTTGCCCTGGCAAGTGTTGCTGGCTCCCAAAGCGGAAGTGGGCGGGTCTAGGCCCCTTTAAGCCCCCCTGCCATGCCCAGGGTTGCCCTGGCAACTGTTGCTGGCCCCCAAAGCGGAAGTGGGCGGGTCCAGGCCCCCTTCAAGCCCCCTGCCATGCCCAGGGTTGCCCTGACAACTGTTGCTGGCCCCCAAAGCGGAAGTGGGCGGGTCCAGGCCCCCTTCAAGCCCCCTGCCATGCCCAGGGTTGCCCTGGCAACTGTTGCTGGCCCCCAAAGCGGAAGTGGGCGGGTCCAGGCCCCCTTGAGCCCCCTGCCATGCCCAGGGTTGCCCTGGCAACTGTTGCTGGCCCCCAAAGCGGAAGTGGGCGGGTCCAGGCCACCTTAAGCCCCCTGCCATGCCCAGGGTTGCCCTGGCAACTGTTGCTGGCCCCCAAAGCGGAAGTGGGCGGGTCCAGGCCCCCTTAAAGCCCCCTGCCATGCCCAGGGTTGCCCTGGCAACTGTTGCTGGCCACCAAAGCGGAAGTGGGCGGGTCCAGGCCCCCTTAAGCCCCCTGCCATGCCCAGGGTTGCCCTGGCAACTGTTGCTGGCCCCCAAAGCGGAAGTGGGCGGGTCCAGGACCCCTTAAGCCCCCTGCCATGCCCAGGGTTGCCCTGGCAACTGTTGCTGGACCCCAAAGCGGAAGTGGGCGGGTCCAGGCCCCCTTAAGCCCCCTGCCATGCCCAGTGTTGCCCTGGCAACTGTTGCTGGCCCCCAAAGCGAAAGTGGGCGGGTCCAGGACCCCTTAAGCCCCCTGCCATGCCCAGGGTTGCCCTGGCAACTGTTGCTGGCCCCCAAAGCGGAAGTGGGCGGGTCCAGGCCCCCTTAAGCACCCTGCCATGCCCAGGGTTGCCCTGGCAACTGTTTCTTGCCCCCAAAGCGGAAGTGGTCGGGTCCAGGCCCCCTTGAGCCCCGTGCCATGCCCAGGGTTGCCCTGGCAACTGTTGCTGGCCCCCAAAGCGGAAGTGGGCGGGTCCAGGCCCCCTTAAAGCCCCCTGCCATGCCCAGGGTTGCCCTGGCAACTGTTGCTGGCCCCCAAAGCGGAAGTGGGCGGGTCCAGGCCCCCTTAACCCCCCTGCCATGCCCAGGGTTGCCCTGGCAACTGTTGCTGGCCCCCAAAGCGGAAGTGGGCGGTTCCAGGCCCCCTTAAGCCCCCTGAAATGCCCAGGGTTGCCATGGCAACTGTTGCTGGGCCCCAAAGCGGAAGTGGGCGGGTCCAGGCCCCCTTAAGCCCCCTGCCATGCCCAGGGTTGCCAAGGCAACTGTTGCTGGCCCCCAAAGCGGAAGTGGGCGGGTCCAGGCCCCCTTAAGCCCCCTGCCATGCCCAGGGTTGCCCTTGCAACTGTTGCTGGCCCCCAAAGCGGAAGTGGGCGGGTCCAGGCCCCCTTAAGCACCCTGCCATGCCCAGGGTTGCCCTGGCAACTGTTGCTGGACCCCAAAACGGAAGTGGGCGGGTCCAGGCCACCTTGAGCCCCCTGCCATGCCCAGGGTTGCCCTGGCAACTGTTGCTGGCCCCCAAAGCGGAAGTGGGCGGGTCCAGGCCCCCTTAAGCCCCCTGCCATGCCCAGGGTTGCCCTGGCAACTGTTGCTGGCCCCCAAAGCGGAAGTGGGCGGGTCCAGGCCCCCTTGAGCCCCCTGCCATGCCCAGGGTTGCCCTGGCAACTGTTTCTGGCCCCCAAAGCGGAAGTGGGCGGGTCCAGGCCCCCTTAAAGCCCCCTGACATGCCCAGGGTTGCCCTGGCAAATGTTGCTGGCCCCCAAAGCGGAAGTGGGCGGGTCCAGGCCCCCTTAAGCACCCTGCCATGCCCAGGGTTGCCCTGGCAACTGTTGCTGGACCCCAAACGGAAGTGGGCGGGTCCAGGCCACCTTGAGCCCCCTGCCATGCCCAGGGTTGCCCTGGCAACTGTTGCTGGCCCCGAAAGCGGAAGTGGGCGGGTCCAGGCCCCCTTAAGCCCCCTGCCATGCCCAGGGTTGCCCTGGCAACTGTTGCTGGCCCCCAAAGCGGAAGTGGGCGGGTCCAGGCCCCCGTGAGCCCCCTGCCATGCCCAGGGTTGCCCTGGCAACTGTTGCTGGCCCCCAAAGCGGAAGTGGGCGGGTCCAGGCCCCCTTGAGCCCTCTGCCATGCCCTGGGTTGCCCTGGCAACTGTTGCTGGCCCCCAAAGCGGAAGTGGGCGGGTCCAGGCCCCCTTAAAGCACCCTGCCATGCCCAGGGTTGCCGTGGCAACTGTTGCTGGCCCCCAAAGCGGAAGTGGGCGGGTCCAGGCCCCCTTGAGCCCCCTGCCATGCCCAGGGTTGCCCTGGCAACTGTTGCTGGCACCCAAAGCGGAAGTGGGCGGGTCCAGGCCCCCTTGAGCTTCCTGCCATGCCCAGGGTTGCCCTGGCAACTGTTGCTGGCCCCCAAAGCGGAAGTGGGCGGGTCCAGGCCCCCTTTAAGCCCCCTGCCATGCCCAGGGTTGCCCTGGCAACTGTTGCTGGCCCCCAAAGCGGAAGTGGGCGGGTCCAGGCCCCCATCAAGACCCCTGCCATGCCCAGGGTTGCCCTGTCAACTGTTGCTGGCCCCCAAAGCGGAAGTGGGCGGGTCCAGGCCCCCTTGAGCCCCCTGCCATGCCCAGGGTTGCCCTGGCAACTGTTGCTGGCCCCCAAAGCGGAATTGGGTGGGTCCAGGCCCCCTTAAGCCCCCTGCCATGCCCAGGGTTGCCCTGGCAACTGTTGCTGGCCCCCAAAGCGGAAGTGGGCGGGTCCAGGCCCCCTTAAAGCCCCCTGCCATGCCCAGGGTTGCCCTGGCAACTGTTGCTGGCCCCCAAAGTGGAAGTGGGCGGGGTCCAGGCCCCCTTAAGCCCCCTGCCATGCCCAGGGTTGCCCTGGCAACTGTTGCTGGCCCCCAAAGCGGAAGTGGGCGGGTCCAGGCCCCCTTAAGCCCCCTGCCATGCCCAGGGTTGCCCTGGCAACTGTTGCTGGCCCCCAAAGCGGAAGTGGGCGGGTCCAGGCCCCCTTAAGCCCCCTGCCATGCCCAGGGTTGCCCTGGCAACTGTTGCTGGCCCCCAAAGCGGAAGTGGGCGGGTCCAGGCCCCCTTGAGCCCCCTGCCATGCCCAGGGTTGCCCTGGCAACTGTTGCTGGCCCCCAAAGCGGAAGTGGGCGGGTCCAGGCCCCTTTAAGCCCCCTGCCATGCCCAGGGTTGCCCTGGCAACTGTTGCTGGCCCCCAAAGCGGAAGTGGGCGGGTCCAGGCCACCTTCAAGCCCCCTGCCATGCCCAGGGTTGCCCTGGCAACTGTTGCTGGCCCCCAAAGCGGAAGTGGGCGGGTCCAGGCCCCCTTGAGCCCCCTGCCATGCCCAATGTTGCCCTGGCAACTGTTGCTAGCCCCAAAGCGGAAGTGGGCGGGTCCAGGCCCCCTTCAAGCCCCCTGCCATGCCCAGGGTTGCCCTGGCAACTGTTGCTGGCCCCCAAAGCGGAAGTGGGCGGGTCCAGGCCCCCTTAAGCCCCCCTGCCATGCCCAGGGTTGCCCTGGCAACTGTTGCTGGCCCCCAAAGCGGAAGTGGGCGGGTCCAGGCCCCCTTAAAGCCCCCTGCCATGCCCAGGGTTGCCCTGGCAACTGTTGCTGGCCACCAAAGCGGAAGTGGGCGGGTCCAGGCCCCCTTAAGCCCCCTGCCATGCCCAGGGTTGCCCTGGCAACTGTTGCTGGCCCCCAAAGCGGAAGTGGGCGGGTCCAGGCCCCCTTAAGCCCCCTGCCATGCCCAGGGTTGCCCTGGCAACTGTTGCTGGACCCCAAAACGGAAGTGGGCGGGTCCAGGCCACCTTGAGCCCCCTGCCATGCCAGGGTTGCCCTGGCAACTGTTGCTGGCCCCGAAAGCGGAAGTGGGCGGGTCCAGGCCCCCTTAAGCCCCCTGCCATGCCCAGGGTTGCCCTGGCAACTGTTGCTGGCCCCCAAAGCGGAAGTGGGCGGGTCCAGGCCCCCGTGAGCCCCTGCCATGCCCAGCGTTGCCCTGGCAACTGTTGCTGGCCCCCAAAGCGGAAGTGGGCGGGTCCAGGCCCCCTTGAGCCCCTCTGCCATGCCCTGGGTTGCCCTGGCAACTGTTGCTGGCCCCCAAAGCGGAAGTGGGCGGGTCCAGGCCCCCTTAAAGCACCCTGCCATGCCCAGGGTTGCCGTGGCAACTGTTGCTGGCCCCCAAAGCGGAAGTGGGCGGGTCCAGGCCCCCTTTGAGCCCCCTGCCATGCCCAGGGTTGCCCTGGCAACTGTTGCTGGCACCCAAAGCGGAAGTGGGCGGGTCCAGGCCCCCTTGAGCTTCCTGCCATGCCCAGGGTTGCCCTGGCAACTGTTGCTGGCCCCCAAAGCGGAAGTGGGCGGGTCCAGGCCCCCTTTAAGCCCCCTGCCATGCCCAGGGTTGCCCTGGCAACTGTTGCTGGCCCCCAAAGCGGAAGTGGGCGGGTCCAGGCCCCCGTCAAGACCCCTGCCATGCCCAGGGTTGCCCTGTCAACTGTTGCTGGCCCCCAAAGCGGAAGTGGGCGGGTCCAGGCCCCCTTGAGCCCCCTGCCATGCCCAGGGTTGCCCTGGCAACTGTTGCTGGCCCCCAAAGCGGAATTGGGTGGGTTCAGGCCCCCTTAAGCCCCCTGCCATGCCCAGGGTTGCCCTGGCAACTGTTGCTGGCCCCCAAAGCGGAAGTGGGCGGGTCCCAGGCCCCCTTAAAGCCCCCTGCCATGCCCAGGGTTGCCCTGGCAACTGTTGCTGGCCCCCAAAGTGCAAGTGGGCGGGTCCAGGCCCCCTTAAGCCCCTGCCATGCCCAGGGTTGCCCTGGCAACTGTTGCTGGCCCCCAAAGCGGAAGTGGGCGGGTCCAGGCCCCCTTAAGCCCCCTGCCATGCCCAGGGTTGCCCTGGCAACTGTTGCTGGCCCCCAAAGCGGAAGTGGGCGGGTCCAGGCCCCCTTAAGCCCCCTGCCATGCCCAGGGTTGCCCTGGCAACTGTTGCTGGCCCCCAAAGCGGAAGTGGGCGGGTCCAGGCCCCCTTGAGCCCCCTGCCATGCCCAGGGTTGCCCTGGCAACTGTTGCTGGCCCCCAAAGCGGAAGTGGGCGGGTCCAGGCCCCCTTTAAGCCCCCTGCCATGCCCAGGGTTGCCCTGGCAACTGTTGCTGGCCCCCAAAGCGGAAGTGGGCGGGTCCAGGCCACCTTCAAGCCCCCTGCCATGCCCAGGGTTGCCCTGGCAACTGTTGCTGGCCCCCAAAGCGGAAGTGGGCGGGTCCAGGCCCCCTTGAGCCCCCTGCCATGCCCAATGTTGCCCTGGCAACTGTTGCTAGCCCCAAAGCGGAAGTGGGCGGGTCCAGGCCCCCTTCAAGCCCCCTGCCATGCCCAGGGTTGCCCTGGCAACTGTTGCTGGCCCCCAAAGCGGAAGTGGGGCGGGTCCAGGCCCCCTTAAGCCCCCTGCCATGCCCAGGGTTGCCCTGGCAACTGTTGCTGGCCCCCAAAGCGGAAGTGGGCGGGTCCAGGCCCCCTTAAAGCCCCTGCCATGCCCAGGGTTGCCCTGGCAACTGTTGCTGGCCACCAAAGCGGAAGTGGGCGGGTCCAGGCCCCCTTAAGCCCCCTGCCATGCCCAGGGTTGCCCTGGCAACTGTTGCTGGCCCCCAAAGCGGAAGTGGGCGGGTCCAGGACCCCTTAAGCCCCCTGCCATGCCCAGGGTTGCCCTGGCAACTGTTGCTGGACCCCAAAGCGGAAGTGGGCGGGTCCAGGCCCCCTTAAGCCCCCTGCCATGCCCAGTGTTGCCCTGGCAACTGTTGCTGGCCCCCAAAGCGAAAGTGGGCGGGTCCAGGACCCCTTAAGCCCCCTGCCATGCCCAGGGTTGCCCTGGCAACTGTTGCTGGCCCCCAAAGCGGAAGTGGGCGGGTCCAGGCCCCCTTAAGCACCCTGCCATGCCCAGGGTTGCCAGGCAACTGTTTCTTGCCCCCAAAGCGGAAGTGGTCGGGTCCAGGCCCCTTGAGCCCCGTGCCATGCCCAGGGTTGCCCTGGCAACTGTTGCTGGCCCCCAAAGCGGAAGTGGGCGGGTCCAGGCCCCCTTAAGCCCCCTGCCATGCCCAGGGTTGCCCTGGCAACTGTTGCTGGCCCCCAAAGCGGAAGTGGGCGGGTCCAGGCCCCCTTAACCCCCCTGCCATGCCCAGGGTTGCCCTGTCAACTGTTGCTGGCCCCCAAAGCGGAAGTGGGCGGTTCCAGGCCCCCTTAAGACCCCTGAAATGCCCAGGGTTGCCATGGCAACTGTTGCTGGCCCCCAAAGCGGAAGTGGGCGGGTCCAGGCCCCCTTAAGCCCCCTGCCATGCCCAGGGTTGCCAAGGCAACTGTTGCTGGCCCCCAAAGCGGAAGTGGGCGGGTCCAGGCCCCCTTAAGCCCCCTGCCATGCCCAGGGTTGCCCTTGCAACTGTTGCTGGCCCCCAAAGCGGAAGTGGGCGGGTCCAGGCCCCCTTAAGCACCCTGCCATGCCCAGGGTTGCCCTGGCAACTGTTGCTGGACCCCAAAACGGAAGTGGGCGGGTCCAGGCCCACCTTGAGCCCCCTGCCATGCCCAGGGTTGCCCTGGCAACTGTTGCTGGCCCGCAAAGCGGAAGTGGGCGGGTCCAGGCCACCTTCAAGCCCCCTGCCATGCCCAGGGTTGCCCTGGCAACTGTTGCTGGCCCCCAAAGCGGAAGTGGGCGGGTCCAGGCCCCCTTGAGCCCCCTGCCATGCCCAATGTTGCCCTGGCAACTGTTGCTAGCCCCAAAGCGGAAGTGGGCGGGTCCAGGCCCCCTTAAGCCCCCTGCCATGCCCAGGGTTGCCCTGGCAACTGTTGCTGGCCCCCAAAGCGGAAGTGGGCGGGTCCAGGCCCCCTTAAAGCCCCCTGCCATGCCCAGGGTTGCCCTGGCAACTGTTGCTGGCCACCAAAGCGGAAGTGGGCGGGTCCAGGCCCCCTTAAGCCCCCTGCCATGCCCAGGGTTGCCCTGGCAACTGTTGCTGGCCCCCAAAGCGGAAGTGGGCGGGTCCAGGACCCCTTAAGCCCCCTGCCATGCCCAGGGTTGCCCTGGCAACTGTTGCTGGACCCCAAAGCGGAAGTGGGCGGGTCCAGGCCCCCTTAAGCCCCCTGCCATGCCCAGTGTTGCCCTGGCAACTGTTGCTGGCCCCCAAAGCGAAAGTGGGCGGGTCCAGGACCCCTTAAGCCCCTGCCATGCCCAGGGTTGCCCTGGCAACTGTTGCTGGCCCCCAAAGCGGAAGTGGGCGGGTCCAGGCCCCCTTAAGCACCCTGCCATGCCCAGGGTTGCCAGGCAACTGTTTCTTGCCCCCAAAGCGGAAGTGGTCGGGTCCAGGCCCCCTTGAGCCCCGTGCCATGCCCAGGGTTGCCCTGGCAACTGTTGCTGGCCCCCAAAGCGGAAGTGGGCGGGTCCAGGCCCCCTTAAAGCCCCCTGCCATGCCCAGGGTTGCCCTGGCAACTGTTGCTGGCCCCCAAAGCGGAAGTGGGCGGGTCCAGGCCCCCTTAACCCCCCTGCCATGCCCAGGGTTGCCCTGGCAACTGTTGCTGGCCCCCAAAGCGGAAGTGGGCGGTTCCAGGCCCCCTTAAAGCCCCCTGCCATGCCCAGGGTTGCCCTGGCAACTGTTGCTGGCCCCCAAAGAGGAAGTGGGCGGGTCCATGCCCCCTTAAGCCCCCTGCCATGCCCAGGGTTGCCCTGGCAACTGTTGCTGGCCCCCAAAGCGGAAGTGGGCGGGTCCAGGCCCCCTTAAGCCCCCTGCCATGCCCAGGGTTGCCCTGGCAACTGTTGCTGGCCCCCAAAGCGGAAGTGGGCGGGTCCAGGCCCCCTTAAGCCCCCTGCCATGCCCAGGGTTGCCCTGGCAACTGTTGCTGGCCCCCAAAGCGGAAGTGGGCGGGTCCAGGCCCCCGTGAGCCCCCTGCCATGCCCAGGGTTGCCCTGGCAACTGTTGCTGGCCCCCAAAGCGGAAGTGGGCGGGTCCAGGCCCCCTTGAGCCCTCTGCCATGCCCTGGGTTGCCCTGGCAACTGTTGCTGGCCCCCAAAGCGGAAGTGGGCGGGTCCAGGCCCCCTTAAAGCACCCTGCCATGCCCAGGGTTGCCGTGGCAACTGTTGCTGGCCCCCAAAGCGGAAGTGGGCGGGTCCCAGGCCCCCTTGAGCCCCCTGCCATGCCCAGGGTTGCCCTGGCAACTGTTGCTGGCACCCAAAGCGGAAGTGGGCGGGTCCAGGCCCCCTTGAGCTTCCTGCCATGCCCAGGGTTGCCCTGGCAACTGTTGCTGGCCCCCAAAGCGGAAGTGGGCGGGTCCAGGCCCCCTTTAAGCCCCCTGCCATGCCCAGGGTTGCCCTGGCAACTGTTGCTGGCCCCCAAAGCGGAAGTGGGCGGGTCCAGGCCCCCGTCAAGACCCCTGCCATGCCCAGGGTTGCCCTGTCAACTGTTGCTGGCCCCCAAAGCGGAAGTGGGCGGGTCCAAGGCCCCCTTGAGCCCCCTGCCATGCCCAGGGTTGCCCTGGCAACTGTTGCTGGCCCCCAAAGCGGAATTGGGTGGGTCCAGGCCCCCTTAAGCCCCCTGCCATGCCCAGGGTTGCCCTGGCAACTGTTGCTGGCCCCCAAAGCGGAAGTGGGCGGTTCCAGGCCCCCTTAAAGCCCCCTGCCATGCCCAGGGTTGCCCTGGCAACTGTTGCTGGCCCCCAAAGTGGAAGTGGGCGGGTCCATGCCCCCTTAAGCCCCCTGCCATGCCCAGGGTTGCCCTGGCAACTGTTGCTGGCCCCCAAAGCGGAAGTGGGCGGGTCCAGGCCCCCTTAAGCCCCCTGCCATGCCCAGGGTTGCCCTGGCAACTGTTGCTGGCCCCCAAAGCGGAAGTGGGCGGGTCCAGGCCCCCTTAAGCCCCCTGCCATGCCCAGGGTTGCCCTGGCAACTGTTGCTGGCCCCCAAAGCGGAAGTGGGCGGGTCCAGGCCCCCGTGAGCCCCCTGCCATGCCCAGGGTTGCCCTGGCAACTGTTGCTGGCCCCCAAAGCGGAAGTGGGCGGGTCCAGGCCCCCTTGAGCCCTCTGCCATGCCCTGGGTTGCCCTGGCAACTGTTGCTGGCCCCCAAAGCGGAAGTGGGCGGGTCCAGGCCCCCTTAAAGCACCCTGCCATGCCCAGGGTTGCCGTGGCAACTGTTGCTGGCCCCCAAAGCA
>NW_028142641.1:0-43145 GCF_055691185.1 Crinia signifera
TTTAAACCCCCAATGCTATTTCAATGGGTTTAGGGGCTTCTAGGCAAAAGGGGCGTGGCCAAAAGTATCTCAACCCTCAGCCATGTCGAGGTCTATACTATGAATGGTATTCTGGGCATCTGGACCCAAAGGGGCGGGGCCTAACGAATTTAAACCCCCAATGCTATTTCAATGGGTTTAGGGGCTTCTATTCAAAAGGGGCGTGGCCAAAAGTATCTCAACCCTCAGCCATGTCGAGGTCTATACTATGAATGGTATTCTGGGCTACTGGACCCAAAGGGGCGGGGCCTAACAAATTTAAACCCCCAATGCTATTTCAATGGGTTTACGGGCTTCTAGGCAAAAGGGGCGTGGCCAAAAGTATCTCTACCCTCAGCCATGTCGAGTTCTGTACTATGAATGGTATTCTGGGCTTCTGGACCCAAAGGGGCGGGGCCTAACGAATTTAAACCCCCAATGCTATTTCAATGGGTTTAGGGGCTTCTAGGCAAAATGGGCGTGGCCAAAAGTATCTCAACCCTCAGCCATGTCGAGGTCTATACTATGAATGGTATTCTGGGCTTCTGGACCCAAAGGGGTGGGGCCTAACGAATTTAAACCCCCAATTCTATTTCAATGGGTTTAGGGGCTTCTAGGCAAAAAGGGGCGTGGCCAAAAGTATCTCAACCCTCAGCCATGTCGAGGTCTATACTATGAATGGTATTCTGGGCTTCTGGACCCAAAGGGGCGGGGCCTAACGAATTTAAACCCCCAATGCTATTTCAATGTGTTTACGGGCTTCTAGGCAAAAGGGGCGTGGCCAAAAGTATCTCAACCCTCAGCCATGTCGAGATCTATACTATGAATGGTATTCTGGGCTTCTGGACCCAAAGGGGCGGGGCCTAACAAATATAAACCCCCAATGCTATTTCAATGGGTTTAGGGGCTTCAAGGCAAAAGGGGCGTGGCCAAAAGTATCTCAACCCTCAGCCATGTCGAGGTCTATACTATGAATGGTATTCTGGGCTTCTGGATCCAAAGGGGCGGGGGCCTAACAAATTTAAACCCTTAATGCTATTTCAATGCGTTTAGGGGCTTCTAGGCAAAAGGGGTGTGGCCAAAAGTATCTCAACCCTCAGCCATGTCGAGGTCTATAATATGAATGGTATTCTGGGCTTCTGGACCAAAAGGGGCGGGGCCTAACGAATTTAAACCCCCAATGCTATTTCAATGGGTTTAGGGGCTTCTAGGCAAAATGGGCGTGGCCAAAAGTATCTCAACCCTCAGCCATGTCGAGGTCTATACTATGAATGGTATTCTGGGCTTCTGGACCCAAAGGGGCGGGGCCTAACGAATTTAAACCCCCAATGCTATTTCAATGGGTTTACGGGCTTCTAGGCAAAAGGGGCGTGGCCAAAAGTATCTCAACCCTCAGCCATGTCGAGGTCTGTACTATGAATGGTATTCTGGGCTTCTGGACCCAAAGGGGCGGGGCCTAACGAATTTAAACCCCCAATGCTATTTCAATGGGTTTAGGGGCTTCTAGGCAAAATGGGCGTGGCCAAAAGTATCTCAACCCTCAGCCATGTCGAGGTCTATACTATGAATGGTATTCTGGGCTTCTGGACCCAAAGAGGCGGGGCCTAACGAATTTTAACCCCCAATTCTATTTCAATGGGTTTAGGGGCTTCTAGGCAAAAGGGGCGTGGCCAAAAGTATCTCAACCCTCAGCCATGTCGAGGTCTGTACTATGAATGGTATTCTGGGCTTCTGGACCAAAAGGGGCGGGGCCTAACGAATTTAAACCCCCAATGCTATTTCAATGGGTTTAGGGGCTTCTAGGCAAAAGGGGCATGGCCAAAAGTATCTCAACCCTCAGCCATGTCGAGGTCTATACTATGAATGGTATTCTGGGCTACTGGACCCAAAGGGGCGGGGCCTAACAAATTTAAACCCCCAATGCTATTTCAATGGGTTTAGGGGCTTCTAGGCAAAAGGGGCATGACCAAAAGTATCTCAACCCTCAGCCATGTCGAGGTCTATACTATGAATGGTATTCTGGGCTACTGGACCCAAAGGGGCGGGGCCTAAGAAATTTAAACCCCCAATGCTATTTCAATGGGTTTACGGGCTTCTAGGCAAAAGGGGCGTGGCCAAAAGTATATCTACCCTCAGCCATGTCGAGGTCTGTACTATGAATGGTATTCTAAGCTTCTGGACCCAAAGGGGCGGGGCCTAACGAATTTAAACCCCCAATGCTATTTCAATGGGTTTAGGGGCTTCTAGGCAAAATGGGCGTGGCCAAAAGTATCTCAACCCTCAGCCATGTCGAGGTCTATACTATGAATGGTATTCTGGGCTTCTGGATCCAAAGGGGCGGGGCCTAACAAATTTAAACCCTTAATGCTATTTCAATGCGTTTAGGGGCTTCTAGGCAAAAGGGGTGTGGCCAAAAGTATCTCAACCCTCAGCCATGTCGAGGTCTATAATATGAATGGTATTCTGGGCTTCTGGACCAAAAGGGGCGGGGCCTAACGAATTTAAACCCCCAATGCTATTTCAATGGGTTTAGGGGCTTCTAGGCAAAATGGGCGTGGCCAAAAGTATCTCAACCCTCAGCCATGTCGAGGTCTATACTATGAATGGTATTCTGGGCTTCTGGACCCAAAGAGGCGGGGCCTAACGAATTTAAACCCACAAAGCTATTTCAATGGGTTTACGGGCTTCTAGGCAAAAGGGGCGTGGCCAAAAGTATCTCAACCCTCAGCCATGTCGAGGTCTGTACTATGAATGGTATTCTGGGCTTCTGGACCCAAAGGGGCGGGGCCTAACGAATTTAAACCCCCAATGCTATTTCAATGGGTTTAGGGGCTTCTAGGCAAAATGGGCGTGGCCAAAAGTATCTCAACCCTCAGCCATGTCGAGGTCTATACTATGAATGGTATTCTGGGCTTCTGGACCCAAAGAGGCGGGGCCTAACGAATTTTAACCCCCAATTCTATTTCAATGGGTTTAGGGGCTTCTAGGCAAAAGGGGCGTGGCCAAAAGTATCTCAACCCTCAGCCATGTCGAGGTCTGTACTATGAATGGTATTCTGGGCTTCTGGACCAAAAGGGGCGGGGCCTAACGAATTTAAACCCCCAATGCTATTTCAATGGGTTTAGGGGCTTCTAGGCAAAAGGGGCATGGCCAAAAGTATCTCAACCCTCAGCCATGTCGAGGTCTATACTATGAATGGTATTCTGGGCTACTGGACCCAAAGGGGCGGGGCCTAACAAATTTAAACCCCCAATGCTATTTCAATGGGTTTAGGGGCTTCTAGGCAAAAGGGGCATGACCAAAAGTATCTCAACCCTCAGCCATGTCGAGGTCTATACTATGAATGGTATTCTGGGCTACTGGACCCAAAGGGGCGGGGCCTAAGAAATTTAAACCCCCAATGCTATTTCAATGGGTTTACGGGCTTCTAGGCAAAAGGGGCGTGGCCAAAAGTATATCTACCCTCAGCCATGTCGAGGTCTGTACTATGAATGGTATTCTAAGCTTCTGGACCCAAAGGGGCGGGGCCTAACGAATTTAAACCCCCAATGCTATTTCAATGGGTTTAGGGGCTTCTAGGCAAAATGGGCGTGGCCAAAAGTATCTCAACCCTCAGCCATGTCGAGGTCTATACTATGAATGGTATTCTGGGCTTCTGGACCCAAAGGGGCGGGGCCTAACGAATTTAAACCCCCAATGCTATTTCAATGGGTTTAGGGGCTTCTAGGCAAAAGGGGCGTGGCCAAAAGTATCTCAACCCTCAGCCATGTCGAGGTCTGTACTATGAATGGTATTCTGGGCTTCTGGACCCAAAGGGGCGGGGCCTAACGAATTTAAACCCCCAATGCTATTTCAATGGGTTTAGGGGCTTCTAGGCAAAAGGGGCGTGGCCAAAAGTATCTCAACCCTCAGACATGTCGAGGTCTATACTATGAATGGTATTCTGGGCTTCTGGACCAAAAGGGGCGGGGCCTAACAAATTTAAACCCCCCAATGCTATTTCAATGGGTTTAGGGGCTTCTAGGCAAAAGGGGCGTGGTCAAAAGTATCTCAACCCTCAGCCATGTCGAGGTCTATACTATGAATGGTATTCTGGGCTTCTGGACCCAAAGAGGCGGGGCCTAACGAATTTAAACCCACAAAGCTATTTCAATGGGTTTAGTGGCTTCTAGGCAAAAGGGGCGTGGCCAAAAGTATCTCAACCCTCAGCCATGTCGAGGTCTATACTATGAATGGTACTCTGGGCTTCTGGACCAAAAGGGGCGCGGCCTAACAAATTTAAACCCCCAATGCTATTTCAATGGGTTTAGGGGCTTCTAGGCAAAAGGGGCGTGGTCAAAAGTATCTCAACCCTCAGCCATGTCGAGGTCTATACTATGAATGGTATTCTGGGCTTCTGGACCAAAAGGGGCGGGGCCTAACGAATTTAAACCCCCAATGCTATTTCAATGGGTTTAGGGGCTTCTAGGCAAAAGGGGCGTGGCCAAAAGTATCTCAACCCTCAGCCATGTCGAGGTCTATACTATGAATGGTATTCTGGGCTTCTGGACCCAAATAGGCGGGGCCTAACGAATTTAAACCCCCAATTCTATTTCAATGGGTTTAGGGGCTTCTAGGCAAAAGGGGCGTGGCCAAAAGTATCTCAACCCTCAGCCATATCAAGGTCTATACTATGAATGGTATTCTGGGCTTCTGAACCCAAAGGGGCGGGGCCTAACGAATTTAAACCCCCAAAGCTATTTCAATGGGTTTAGGGGCTTCTAGGCAAAAGGGGAGTGGCCAAAAGTATCTCAACCATCAGCCATGTCGAGGTCTATACTATGAATGGTATTCTGGGCTTCTGGACCAAAAGGGGCGGGGCCTAACGAATTTAAACCCCCAATGCTATTTCAATGGGTTTAGGGGCTTCTAGGCAAAAGGGGCGTGGCCAAAAGTATCTCAACCCTCAGCCATGTCGAGGTCTATACTATGAATGGTATTCTGGGCTTCTGGACCCAAAGGGGCGGGGCCTAACGAATTTTAACCCCCAAAGCTATTTCAATGGGTTTAGGGGCTTCTAGGCAAAAGGGGCGTGGCCAAAAGTATCTCAACCATCAGCCATGTCGAGGTCTATACTATGAATGGTATTCTGGGCTTCTGGACCCAAAGGGGCGGGGCCTAACAAATTTAAACCCCCAATGCTATTTCAATGGGTTTAGGGGCTTCTAGGCAAAAGGGGCGTGGCCAAAAGTATCTCAACCCTCAGCCATGTCGAGGTCTATACTATGAATGGTATTCTGGGCTTCTGGACCCAAAGGGGCGGGGCCTAACGAATTTAAACCCCCAAAGCTATTTCAATGGGTTTAGTGGCTTCTAGGCAAAAGGGGCGTGGCCAAAAGTATCTCAACCCTCAGCCATGTCGAGGTCTATACTATGAATGGTATTCTGGGCTTCTGGACCCAAAGGGGCGGGGCCTAACGAATTTAAACCCCCAATGCTATTTCAATGGGTTTACGGGCTTCTAGGCAAAAGGGGCGTGGCCAAAAGTATCTCAACCCTCAGCCATGTCGAGGTCTGTACTATGAATGGTATTCTGGGCTTCTGGACCCAAAGGGGCGGGGCCTAACGAATTTAAACACCCAATGCTATTTCAATGGGTTTAGGGGCTTCTAGGCAAAAGGGGCATGGCCAAAAGTATCTCAACCCTCAGCCATGTCGAGGTCTATACTATGAATGGTATTCTGGGCTTCTGGACCCAAAGGGGCGGGGCCTAACGAATTTAAACCCCCAATGCTATTTCAATGGGTTTAGGGGCTTCTAGGCAAAAGGGGAGTGGCCAAAAGTATCTCAACCATCAGCCATGTCGAGGTCTATACTATGAATGGTATTCTGGGCTTCTGGACCAAAAGGGGCGGGGCCTAACGAATTTAAACCCCAATGCTATTTCAATGGGTTTAGGGGCTTCTAGGCAAAAGGGGCGTGGCCAAAAGTATCTCAACCCTCAGCCATGTCGAGGTCTGTACTATGAATGGTATTCTGGGCTTCTGGACCAAAAGGGGCGGGGCCTAACGAATTTAAACCCCCAATGCTATTTCAATGGGTTTAGGGGCTTCTAGGCAAAAGGGGCATGGCCAAAAGTATCTCAACCCTCAGCCATGTCGAGGTCTATACTATGAATGGTATTCTGGGCTACTGGACCCAAAGGGGCGGGGCCTAACAAATTTAAACCCCCAATGCTATTTCAATGGGTTTACGGGCTTCTAGGCAAAAGGGGCGTGGCCAAAAGTATCTCAACCCTCAGCCATGTCGAGGTCTGTACTATGAATGGTATTCTGGGCTTCTGGACCCAAAGGGGCGGGGCCTAACGAATTTAAACACCCAATGCTATTTCAATGGGTTTAGGGGCTTCTAGGCAAAAGGGGCATGGCCAAAAGTATCTCAACCCTCAGCCATGTCGAGGTCTATACTATGAATGGTATTCTGGGCTTCTGGACCCAAAGGGGCGGGGCCTAACGAATTTAAACCCCCAATGCTATTTCAATGGGTTTAGGGGCTTCTAGGCAAAAGGGGAGTGGCCAAAAGTATCTCAACCATCAGCCATGTCGAGGTCTATACTATGAATGGTATTCTGGGCTTCTGGACCAAAAGGGGCGGGGCCTAACGAATTTAAACCCCAATGCTATTTCAATGGGTTTAGGGGCTTCTAGGCAAAAGGGGCGTGGCCAAAAGTATCTCAACCCTCAGCCATGTCGAGGTCTGTACTATGAATGGTATTCTGGGCTTCTGGACCAAAAGGGGCGGGGCCTAACGAATTTAAACCCCCAATGCTATTTCAATGGGTTTAGGGGCTTCTAGGCAAAAGGGGCATGACCAAAAGTATCTCAACCCTCAGCCATGTCGAGGTCTATACTATGAATGGTATTCTGGGCTTCTGGGCCCAAAGGGGCGGGGCCTAACGAATTTAAACCCCCAATGCTATTTCAATGGGTTTAGGGGCTTCTAGGCAAAAGGGGAGTGGCCAAAAGTATCTCAACCATCAGCCATGTCGAGGTCTATACTATGAATGGTATTCTGGGCTTCTGGACCAAAAGGGGCGGGGCCTAACGAATTTAAACCCCAATGCTATTTCAATGGGTTTAGGGGCTTCTAGGCAAAAGGGGCGTGGCCAAAAGTATCTCAACCCTCAGCCATGTCGAGGTCTGTACTATGAATGGTATTCTGGGCTTCTGGACCAAAAGGGGCGGGGCCTAACGAATTTAAACCCCCAATGCTATTTCAATGGGTTTAGGGGCTTCTAGGCAAAAGGGGCATGGCCAAAAGTATCTCAACCCTCAGCCATGTCGAGGTCTATACTATGAATGGTATTCTGGGCTACTGGACCCAAAGGGGCGGGGCCTAACAAATTTAAACCCCCAATGCTATTTCAATGGGTTTACGGGCTTCTAGGCAAAAGGGGCGTGGCCAAAAGTATCTCAACCCTCAGCCATGTCGAGGTCTGTACTATGAATGGTATTCTGGGCTTCTGGACCCAAAGGGGCGGGGCCTAACGAATTTAAACACCCAATGCTATTTCAATGGGTTTAGGGGCTTCTAGGCAAAAGGGGCATGGCCAAAAGTATCTCAACCCTCAGCCATGTCGAGGTCTATACTATGAATGGTATTCTGGGCTTCTGGACCCAAAGGGGCGGGGCCTAACGAATTTAAACCCCCAATGCTATTTCAATGGGTTTAGGGGCTTCTAGGCAAAAGGGGAGTGGCCAAAAGTATCTCAACCATCAGCCATGTCGAGGTCTATACTATGAATGGTATTCTGGGCTTCTGGACCAAAAGGGGCGGGGCCTAACGAATTTAAACCCCAATGCTATTTCAATGGGTTTAGGGGCTTCTAGGCAAAAGGGGCGTGGCCAAAAGTATCTCAACCCTCAGCCATGTCGAGGTCTGTACTATGAATGGTATTCTGGGCTTCTGGACCAAAAGGGGCGGGGCCTAACGAATTTAAACCCCCAATGCTATTTCAATGGGTTTAGGGGCTTCTAGGCAAAAGGGGCATGACCAAAAGTATCTCAACCCTCAGCCATGTCGAGGTCTATACTATGAATGGTATTCTGGGCTACTGGACCCAAAGGGGCGGGGCCTAACAAATTTAAACCCCCAATGCTATTTCAATGGGTTTACGGGCTTCTAGGCAAAAGGGGCGTGGCCAAAAGTATATCTACCCTCAGCCATGTCGAGGTCTGTACTATGAATGGTATTCTAAGCTTCTGGACCCAAAGGGGCGGGGCCTAACGAATTTAAACCCCCAATGCTATTTCAATGGGTTTAGGGGCTTCTAGGCAAAATGGGCGTGGCCAAAAGTATCTCAACCCTCAGCCATGTCGAGGTCTGTACTATGAATGGTATTCTGGGCTTCTGGACCCAAAGGGGCGGGGCCTAACGAATTTAAACCCCCAATGCTATTTCAATGGGTTTAGGGGCTTCTAGGCAAAAGGGGCGTGGCCAAAAGTATCTCAACCCTCAGCCATGTCGAGGTCTGTACTATGAATGGTATTCTGGGCTTCTGGACCCAAAGGGGCGGGGCCTAACGAATTTAAACCCCCAATGCTATTTCAATGGGTTTAGGGGCTTCTAGGCAAAAGGGGCGTGGCCAAAAGTATCTCAACCCTCAGACATGTCGAGGTCTATACTATGAATGGTATTCTGGGCTTCTGGACAAAAAGGGGCGGGGCCTAACAAATTTAAACCCCCAATGCTATTTCAATGGGTTTAGGGGCTTCTAGGCAAAAGGGGCGTGGTCAAAAGTATCTCAACCCTCAGCCATGTCGAGGTCTATACTATGAATGGTATTCTGGGCTTCTGGACCCAAAGAGGCGGGGCCTAACGAATTTAAACCCCCAATTATATTTCAATGGGTTTAGGGGCTTCTAGGCAAAAGGGGCGTGGCCAAAAGTATCTCAACCCTCAGCCATGTCGAGGTCTATACTATGAATGGTACTCTGGGCTTCTGGACCAAAAGGGGCGGGGCCTAACAAATTTAAACCCACAAAGCTATTTCAATGGGTTTAGTGGCTTCTAGGCAAAAGGGGCGTGGCCAAAAGTATCTCAACCCTCAGCCATGTCGAGGTCTATACTATGAATGGTACTCTGGGCTTCTGGACCAAAAGGGGCGCGGCCTAACAAATTTAAACCCCCAATGCTATTTCAATGGGTTTAGGGGCTTCTAGGCAAAAGGGGCGTGGCCAAAAGTATCTCAACCCTCAGCCATGTCGAGGTCTATACTATGAATGGTATTCTGGGCTTCTGGACCAAAAGGGGCGGGGCCTAACGAATTTAAACCCCCAATGCTATTTCAATGGGTTTAGGGGCTTCTAGGCAAAAGGGGCGTGGCTAAAAGTATCTCAACCCTCAGCCATGTCGAGGTCTATACTATGAATGGTATTCTGGGCTTCTGGACCCAAAGAGGCGGGGCCTAACGAATTTAAACCCCCAATTCTATTTCAATGGGTTTAGGGGCTTCTAGGCAAAAGGGGCGTGGCCAAAAGTATCTCAACCCTCAGCCATATCAAGGTCTATACTATGAATGGTATTCTGGGCTTCTGAACCCAAAGGGGCGGGGCCTAACGAATTTAAACCCCCAAAGCTATTTCAATGGGTTTAGGGGCTTCTAGGCAAAAGGGGAGTGGCCAAAAGTATCTCAACCATCAGCCATGTCGAGGTCTATACTATGAATGGTATTCTGGGCTTCTGGACCAAAAGGGGCGGGGCCTAACGAATTTAAACCCCAATGCTATTTCAATGGGTTTAGGGGCTTCTAGGCAAAAGGGGCGTGGCCAAAAGTATCTCAACCCTCAGCCATGTCGAGGTCTGTACTATGAATGGTATTCTGGGCTTCTGGACCAAAAGGGGCGGGGCCTAACGAATTTAAACCCCCAATGCTATTTCAATGGGTTTAGGGGCTTCTAGGCAAAAGGGGCATGACCAAAAGTATCTCAACCCTCAGCCATGTCGAGGTCTATACTATGAATGGTATTCTGGGCTTCTGGACCCAAAGGGGCGGGGCCTAACGAATTTAAACCCCCAATGCTATTTCAATGGGTTTAGGGGCTTCTAGGCAAAAGGGGAGTGGCCAAAAGTATCTCAACCATCAGCCATGTCGAGGTCTATACTATGAATGGTATTCTGGGCTTCTGGACCAAAAGGGGCGGGGCCTAACGAATTTAAACCCCAATGCTATTTCAATGGGTTTAGGGGCTTCTAGGCAAAAGGGGCGTGGCCAAAAGTATCTCAACCCTCAGCCATGTCGAGGTCTGTACTATGAATGGTATTCTGGGCTTCTGGACCAAAAGGGGCGGGGCCTAACGAATTTAAACCCCCAATGCTATTTCAATGGGTTTAGGGGCTTCTAGGCAAAAGGGGCATGGCCAAAAGTATCTCAACCCTCAGCCATGTCGAGGTCTATACTATGAATGGTATTCTGGGCTACTGGACCCAAAGGGGCGGGGCCTAACAAATTTAAACCCCCAATGCTATTTCAATGGGTTTACGGGCTTCTAGGCAAAAGGGGCGTGGCCAAAAGTATCTCAACCCTCAGCCATGTCGAGGTCTGTACTATGAATGGTATTCTGGGCTTCTGGACCCAAAGGGGCGGGGCCTAACGAATTTAAACACCCAATGCTATTTCAATGGGTTTAGGGGCTTCTAGGCAAAAGGGGCATGGCCAAAAGTATCTCAACCCTCAGCCATGTCGAGGTCTATACTATGAATGGTATTCTGGGCTTCTGGACCCAAAGGGGCGGGGCCTAACGAATTTAAACCCCCAATGCTATTTCAATGGGTTTAGGGGCTTCTAGGCAAAAGGGGAGTGGCCAAAAGTATCTCAACCATCAGCCATGTCGAGGTCTATACTATGAATGGTATTCTGGGCTTCTGGACCAAAAGGGGCGGGGCCTAACGAATTTAAACCCCAATGCTATTTCAATGGGTTTAGGGGCTTCTAGGCAAAAGGGGCGTGGCCAAAAGTATCTCAACCATCAGCCATGTCGAGGTCTATACTATGAATGGTATTCTGGGCTTCTGGACCAAAAGGGGCGGGGCCTAACGAATTTAAACCCCAATGCTATTTCAATGGGTTTAGGGGCTTCTAGGCAAAAGGGGCGTGGCCAAAAGTATCTCAACCCTCAGCCATGTCGAGGTCTGTACTATGAATGGTATTCTGGGCTTCTGGACCAAAAGGGGCGGGGCCTAACGAATTTAAACCCCCAATGCTATTTCAATGGGTTTAGGGGCTTCTAGGCAAAAGGGGCATGACCAAAAGTATCTCAACCCTCAGCCATGTCGAGGTCTATACTATGAATGGTATTCTGGGCTACTGGACCCAAAGGGGCGGGGCCTAACAAATTTAAACCCCCAATGCTATTTCAATGGGTTTACGGGCTTCTAGGCAAAAGGGGCGTGGCCAAAAGTATATCTACCCTCAGCCATGTCGAGGTCTGTACTATGAATGGTATTCTAAGCTTCTGGACCCAAAGGGGCGGGGCCTAACGAATTTAAACCCCCAATGCTATTTCAATGGGTTTAGGGGCTTCTAGGCAAAATGGGCGTGGCCAAAAGTATCTCAACCCTCAGCCATGTCGAGGTCTGTACTATGAATGGTATTCTGGGCTTCTGGACCCAAAGGGGCGGGGCCTAACGAATTTAAACCCCCAATGCTATTTCAATGGGTTTAGGGGCTTCTAGGCAAAAGGGGCGTGGCCAAAAGTATCTCAACCCTCAGCCATGTCGAGGTCTGTACTATGAATGGTATTCTGGGCTTCTGGACCCAAAGGGGCGGGGCCTAACGAATTTAAACCCCCAATGCTATTTCAATGGGTTTAGGGGCTTCTAGGCAAAAGGGGCGTGGCCAAAAGTATCTCAACCCTCAGACATGTCGAGGTCTATACTATGAATGGTATTCTGGGCTTCTGGACAAAAAGGGGCGGGGCCTAACAAATTTAAACCCCCAATGCTATTTCAATGGGTTTAGGGGCTTCTAGGCAAAAGGGGCGTGGTCAAAAGTATCTCAACCCTCAGCCATGTCGAGGTCTATACTATGAATGGTATTCTGGGCTTCTGGACCCAAAGAGGCGGGGCCTAACGAATTTAAACCCCCAATTATATTTCAATGGGTTTAGGGGCTTCTAGGCAAAAGGGGCGTGGCCAAAAGTATCTCAACCCTCAGCCATGTCGAGGTCTATACTATGAATGGTACTCTGGGCTTCTGGACCAAAAGGGGCGGGGCCTAACAAATTTAAACCCACAAAGCTATTTCAATGGGTTTAGTGGCTTCTAGGCAAAAGGGGCGTGGCCAAAAGTATCTCAACCCTCAGCCATGTCGAGGTCTATACTATGAATGGTACTCTGGGCTTCTGGACCAAAAGGGGCGCGGCCTAACAAATTTAAACCCCCAATGCTATTTCAATGGGTTTAGGGGCTTCTAGGCAAAAGGGGCGTGGCCAAAAGTATCTCAACCCTCAGCCATGTCGAGGTCTATACTATGAATGGTATTCTGGGCTTCTGGACCAAAAGGGGCGGGGCCTAACGAATTTAAACCCCCAATGCTATTTCAATGGGTTTAGGGGCTTCTAGGCAAAAGGGGCGTGGCTAAAAGTATCTCAACCCTCAGCCATGTCGAGGTCTATACTATGAATGGTATTCTGGGCTTCTGGACCCAAAGAGGCGGGGCCTAACGAATTTAAACCCCCAATTCTATTTCAATGGGTTTAGGGGCTTCTAGGCAAAAGGGGCGTGGCCAAAAGTATCTCAACCCTCAGCCATATCAAGGTCTATACTATGAATGGTATTCTGGGCTTCTGAACCCAAAGGGGCGGGGCCTAACGAATTTAAACCCCCAAAGCTATTTCAATGGGTTTAGGGGCTTCTAGGCAAAAGGGGAGTGGCCAAAAGTATCTCAACCATCAGCCATGTCGAGGTCTATACTATGAATGGTATTCTGGGCTTCTGGACCAAAAGGGGCGGGGCCTAACGAATTTAAACCCCCAATGCTATTTCAATGGGTTTAGGGGCTTCTAGGCAAAAGGGGCGTGGCCAAAAGTATCTCAACCCTCAGCCATGTCGAGGTCTATACTATGAATGGTATTCTGGGCTTCTGGACCCAAAGGGGCGGGGCCTAACGAATTTTAACCCCCAAAGCTATTTCAATGGGTTTAGGGGCTTCTAGGCAAAAGGGGCGTGGCCAAAAGTATCTCAACTATCAGCCATGTCGAGGTCTATACTATGAATGGTATTCTGGGCTTCTGGACCCAAAGGGGCGGGGCCTAACGAATTTAAACCCCCAATTCTATTTCAATGGGTTTAGGGGCTTCTAGGCAAAAGGGGCGTGGCCAAAAGTATCTCAACCCTCAGCCATGTCGAGGTCTATACTATGAATGGTACTCTGGGCTTCTGGACCAAAAGGGGCGGGGCCTAACAAATTTAAACCCACAAAGCTATTTCAATGGGTTTAGTGGCTTCTAGGCAAAAGGGGCGTGGCCAAAATTATCTCAACCCTCAGCCATCTCGAGGTCTATACTATGAATGGTACTCTGGGCTTCTGGACCAAAAGGGGCGCGGCCTAACAAATTTAAACCCCCAATGCTATTTCAATGGGTTTAGGGGCTTCTAGGCAAAAGGGGCGTGGCCAAAATTATCTCAACCCTCAGCCATGTCGAGGTCTATACTATGAATGGTACTCTGGGCTTCTGGACCAAAAGGGGCGCGGCCTAACAAATTTAAACCCCCAATGCTATTTCAATGGGTTTAGGGGCTTCTAGGCAAAAGGGGCGTGGCCAAAAGTATCTCAACCCTCAGCCATGTCGAGGTCTATACTATGAATGGTATTCTGGGCTTCTGGACCCAAAGAGGCGGGGCCTAACGAATTTAAACCCCCAATTTTATTTCAATGGGTTTAGGGGCTTCTAGGCAAAAGGGGCGTGGCCAAAAGTATCTCAACCCTCAGCCATATCAAGGTCTATACTATGAATGGTATTCTGGGCTTCTGAACCCAAAGGGGCGGGGCCTAACGAATTTAAACCCCCAAAGCTATTTCAATGGGTTTAGGGGCTTCTAGGCAAAAGGGGAGTGGCCAAAAGTATCTCAACCATCAGCCATGTCGAGGTCTATACTATGAATGGTATTCTGGGCTTCTGGACCAAAAGGGGCGGGGCCTAACGAATTTAAACCCCCAATGCTATTTCAATGGGTTTAGGGGCTTCTAGGCAAAAGGGGCGTGGCCAAAAGTATCTCAACCCTCAGCCATGTCGAGGTCTATACTATGAATGGTATTCTGGGCTTCTGGACCCAAAGGGGCGGGGCCTAACGAATTTTAACTCCCAAAGCTATTTCAATGGGTTTAGGGGCTTCTAGGCAAAAGGGGCGTGGCCAAAAGTATCTCAACCATCAGCCATGTCGAGGTCTATACTATGAATGGTATTCTGGGCTTCTGGACCCAAAGGGGCGGGGCCTAACGAATTTAAACCCCCAATGCTATTTCAATGGGTTTAGGGGCTTCTAGGCAAAAGGGGCGTGGCCAAAAGTATCTCAACCCTCAGCCATGTCGAGGTCTATACTATGAATGGTATTCTGGGCTTCTGGACCCAAAGGGGTGGGGCCTAACGAATTTAAACCCCCAAAGCTATTTCAATGGGTTTAGTGGCTTCTAGGCAAAAGGGGCGTGGCCAAAAGTATCTCAACCCTCAGCCATGTCGAGGTCTATACTATGAATGGTATTCTGGGCTTCTGGACCCAAAGGGGCGGGGCCTAACGAATTTAAACCCCCAATGCTATTTCAATGGGTTTACGGGCTTCTAGGCAAAAGGGGCGTGGCCAAAAGTATCTCAACCCTCAGCCATGTCGAGGTCTGTACTATGAATGGTATTCTGGGATCCTGGACCCAAAGGGGCGGGGCCTAACGAATTTAAACACCCAATGCTATTTCAATGGGTTTAGGGGCTTCTAGGCAAAAGGGGCATGGCCAAAAGTATCTCAACCCTCAGCCATGTCGAGGTCTATACTATGAATGGTATTCTGGGCTTCTGGACCCAAAGGGGCGGGGCCTAACGAATTTAAACCCCCAATGCTATTTCAATGGGTTTAGGGGCTTCTAGGCAAAAGGGGCGTGGCCAAAAGTATCTCAACCCTCAGCCATGTCGAGGTCTATACTATGAATGGTATTCTGGGCTTCTGGACCCAAAGGGGCGGGGCCTAACGATTTTAAACCCCCAATGCTATTTCAATGGGTTTAGGGGCTTCTAGGCAAAAGGGGCGTGGCCAAAAGTATCTCAACCCTCAGCCATGTCGAGGTCTATACTATGAATGGTATTCTGGGCTTCTGGACCCAAAGGGGCGGGGCCTAACGAATTTAAACCCCCAATTCTATTTCAATGGGTTTAGTGGCTTCTAGGCAAAAGGGGCGTGGCCAAAAGTATCTTAACCCTCAGCCATGTCGAGGTCTATACTATGAATGGTATTCTGGGCTACTGGACCCAAAGGGGCGGGGCCTAACAAATTTAAACCCCCAATGCTATTTCGGTTTACGGGCTTCTAGGCAAAAGGGGCGTGGCCAAAAGTATCTCTACCCTCAGCCATGTCGAGGTCTGTACTATGAATGGTATTCTGGGCTTCTGGACCAAAAGGGGCGGGGCCTAACGAATTTAAACCCCCAATGCTATTTCAATGGGTTTAGGGGCTTCTAGGCAAAATGGGCGTGGCCAAAAGTATCTCAACCCTCAGCCATGTCGAGGTCTATACTATGAATGGTATTCTGGGCTTCTGGACCCAAAGGGGCGGGGCCTAACGAATTTAAACCCCCAATGCTATTTCAATGGGTTTACGGGCTTCTAGGCAAAAGGGGCGTGGCCAAAAGTATCTCAACCCTCAGCCATGTCGAGGTCTGTACTATGAATGGTATTCTGGGCTTCTGGACCCAAAGGGGCGGGGCCTAACGAATTTAAACCCCCAATGCTATTTCAATGGGTTTAGGGGCTTCTAGGCAAAATGGGCGTGGCCAAAAGTATCTCAACCCTCAGCCATGTCGAGGTCTATACTATGAATGGTATTCTGGGCTTCTGGACCCAAAGAGGCGGGGCCTAACGAATTTTAACCCCCAATTCTATTTCAATGGGTTTAGGGGCTTCTAGGCAAAAGGGGCGTGGCCAAAAGTATCTCAACCCTCAGCCATGTCGAGGTCTGTACTATGAATGGTATTCTGGGCTTCTGGACCCAAAGGTGCGGGGCCTAACGAATTTAAACCCCCAATGCTATTTCAATGGGTTTAGGGGCTTCTAGGCAAAAGGGGCGTGGCCAAAAGTATCTCTACCCTCAGCCATGTCGAGGTCTGTACTATTAATGGTATTCTGGGCTTCTGGACCCAAAGGGGCGGGGCCTAACGAATTTAAACCCCCAATGCTATTTCAATGGGTTTAGGAGCTTCTAGGCAAAAGAGGCGTGGCCAAAAGTATCTCAACCCTCAGCCATGTCGAGGTCTGTACTATGAATGGTATTCTGGGCTTCTGGACCCAAAGGGGCGGGGCCTAACGAATTTAAACCCCCAATGTTATTTCAATGGGTTTAGGGGCTTCTAGGCAAAAGGGGCGTGGCCAAAAGTATCTCAACCCTCAGCCATGTCGAGCTCTATACTATGAATGGTATTCTGGGCTTCTGGACCGAAAGGGGCGGGGCCTAACGAATTTAAACCCCCAATGCTATTTCAATGGGTTTAGGGGCTTCTAGGCAAAAGGGGCGTGGACAAAAGTATCTCAACCCTCAGCCATGTCGAGCTCTATACTATGAATGGTATTCTGGGCTTCTGGACCCAAAGGGGCGGGGCCTAACGAATTTAAACCCCCAATGCTATTTCAATGGGTTTAGGGGCTTCTAGGCAAAAGGGGCGTGGCCAAAAGTATCTCAACCCTCAGCCATGTCGAGGTCTGTACTATGAATGGTATTCTGGGCTTCTGGACCCAAAGGTGCGGGGCCTAACGAATTTAAACCCCCAATGCTATTTCAATGGGTCTAGGGGCTTCTAGGCAAAAGGGGCGTGGCCAAAAGTATCTCAACCATCAGCCATGTCGAGGTCTATACTATGAATGGTATTATAGGCTTCTGGACCCAATGGGGCGGGGCCTAACGAATTTAAACCCCCAATGCTATTTCAATGGGTTTAGGGGCTTCTAGGCAAAAGGGGCGTGGCCAAAAGTATCTCAACCCTCAGCCATGTCGAGGTCTATACTATGAATGGTATTCTGGGCTTCTAGACCCAAAGGGGCGGGGCCTAACGAATTTAAACCCCCAATGCTATTTCAATGGGTTTAGGGGCTTCTAGGCAAAAGGGGAGTGGCCAAAAGTATCTCAACCCTCAGCCATGTCGAGGTCTATACTATGAATGGTATTCTGGGCTTCTGGACCCAAAGGGGCGGGGCCTAACGAATTTAAACCCCCAATGCTATTTCAATGGGTTTAGGGGCTTCTAGGCAAAAGGGGCGTGGCCAAAAGTATCTCAACCCTCAGCCATGTCGAGGTCTGTACTATGAATGGTATTCTGGGCTTCTGGACCCAAAGGGGCGGGGCCTAACGAATTTAAACCCCCAATGCTATTTCAATGGGTTTAGGGGCTTCTAGGCAAAAGGGGCGTGGCCAAAAGTATCTCAACCCTCAGCCATGTCGAGGTCTGTACTATGAATGGTATTCTGGGCTTCTGGACCCAAAGGGGCGGGGCCTAACGAATTTAAACCCCCAATGCTATTTCAATGGGTTTAGGGGCTTCTAGGCAAAAGGGGCGTGGCCAAAAGTATCTCAACCCTCAGCCATGTCGAGGTCTATACTATGAATGGTATTCTGGGCTTCTGGACCAAAAGGGGCGGGGCCTAACGAATTTAAACCCCCAATGCTATTTCAATGGGTTTAGGGGCTTCTAGGCAAAAGGGGCGTGGCCAAAAGTATCTCAACCCTCAGCCATGTCGAGGTCTATACTATGAATGGTATTCTGGGCTTCTGGACCCAAAGAGGCGGGGCCTAACGAATTTAAACCCCCAATTCTATTTTAAAGGGTTTAGGGGCTTCTAGGCAAAAGGGGCGTGGCCAAAAGTATCTCAACCCTCAGCCATGTCGAGGTCTATACTATGAATGGTTCTCTGGGCTTCTGGACCAAAAGGGGCGGGGCCTAACAAATTTAAACCACCAAAGCTATTTCAATGGGTTTAGTGGCTTCTAGGCAAAAGGGGCGTGGCCAAAAGTATCTCAACCCTCAGCCATGTCGAGGTCTATACTATGAATGGTACTCTGGGCTTCTGGACCAAAAGGGGCGGGGCCTAACAAATTTAAACCCCCAATGCTATTTCAATGGGTTCAGGGGCTTCTAGGCAAAAGGGGCGTGGCCAAAAGTATCTCAACCCTCAGTCATGTCGAGGTCTGTACTATGAATGGTATTCTGGGCTTCTGGACCCAAAGGGGCGGGGCCTAACGAATTTAAACCCCCAATGCTATTTCAATGGGTTTAGGGGCTTCTAGGCAAAAGGGGCGTGGCCAAAAGTATCTCAACCCTCAGCCATGTCGAGGTCTATACTATGAATGGTATTCTGGGCTTCTGGACCCAAAGGGGCGGGGCCTAACGAATTTAAACCCCCAATGCTATTTCAATGGGTTTAGGGGCTTCTAGGCAAAGGGGGCGTGGCCAAAAGTATCTCAACCCTCAGCCATGTCGAGGTCTATACTATGAATGGTATTCTGGGCTTCTGGACCCAAAGGGGCGGGGCCTAACGAATTTAAACCCCCAATGCTATTTCAATGGGTTTAGGGGCTTCTAGGCAAAAGGGGCGTGGCCAAAAGTATCTCAACCCTCAGCCATGTCGAGGTCTGTACTATGAATGGTATTCTGGGCTTCTGGACCCAAAGGGGCGGGGCCTAACGAATTTAAACCCCCAATGCTATTTCAATGGGTTTAGGGGCTTCTAGGCAAAAGGGGAGTGGCCAAAAGTATCTCAACCCTCAGCCATGTCGAGGTCTATACTATGAATGGTATTCTGGGCTTCTGGACCAAAAGGGGCGGGGCCTAACGAATTTAAACCCCCAATGCTATTTCAATGGGTTTAGGGGCTTCTAGGCAAAAGGGGCGTGGCCAAAAGTATCTCAACCCTCAGCCATGTCGAGGTCTATACTATGAATGGTATTCTGGGCTTCTGGACCCAAAGAGGCGGGGTCTAACGAATTTAAACCCCCAATTCTATTTTAATGGGTTTAGGGGCTTCTAGGCAAAAGGGGCGTGGCCAAAAGTATCTCAACCCTCAGCCATGTCGAGGTCTATACTATGAATGGTTCTCTGGGCTTCTGGACCAAAAGGGGCGGGGCCTAACAAATTTAAACCCCCAAAGCTATTTCAATGGGTTTAGTGGCTTCTAGGCAAAAGGGGCGTGGCCAAAAGTATCTCAACCCTCAGCCATGTCGAGGTCTATACTATAAATGGTACTCTGGGCTTCTGGACCAAAAGGGGCGGGGCCTAACAAATTTAAACCCCCAATGCTATTTCAATGGGTTTAGGGGCTTCTAGGCAAAAGGGGCGTGGCCAAAAGTATCTCAACCCTCAGTCATGTCGAGGTCTGTACTATGAATGGTATTCTGGGCTTCTGGACCCAAAGGGGCGGGGCCTAACGAATTTCAACCCCCAAAGCTATTTCAATGGGTTTAGGGGCTTCTAGGCAAAAGGGGCGTGGCCAAAAGTATCTTAACCATCAGCCATGTCGAGGTCTATACTATGAATGGTATTCTGGGCATCTGGACCAAAAGGGGCGGGGCCTAACGAATTTAAACCCCCAATGCTATTTCAATGGGTTTAGGGGCTTCTAGGCAAAAGGGGCGTGACCAAAAGTATCTCAACCCTCAGCCATGTCGAAGTCTATACTATGAATGGTATTCTGGGCTTCTGGACCCAAAGGGGCGGGGCCTAACGAATTTAAACCCCCAATGCAATTTCAATGGGTTTAGGGGCTTCTAGGCAAAAGGGGCGTGGCCAAAAGTATCTCAACCCTCAGCCATATCGAGGTCTATACTATGAATGGTATTCTGGGCTTCTGAACCCAAAGGGGCGGGGCCTAACGAATTTAAACCCCCAATGCTATTTCAATGGGTTTAGTGGCTTCTAGGCAAAAGGGGCGTGGCCAAAAGTATCTCAACCCTCAGCCATGTCGAGGTCTATACTATGAATGGTATTCTGGGCTTCTGGACCCAAAAGGGCGGGGCCTAACGAATTTAAACCCCCAATGCTATTTCAATGGGTTTACGGGCTTCTAGGCAAAAGGGGCGTGGCCAAAAGTATCTCAACCCTCAGCCATGTCGAGGTCTGTACTATGAATGGTATTCTGGGCTTCTGAACCCAAAGGGGCGGGGCCTAACGAATTTAAACCCCCAAAGCTATTTCAATGGGTTTAGGGGCTTCTAGGCAAAAGGGGCGTGGCCAAAAGTATCTTAACCATCAGCCATGTCGAGGTCTATACTATGAATGGTATTCTGGGCATCTGGACCAAAAGGGGCGGGGCCTAACGAATTTAAACCCCCAATGCTATTTCAATGGGTTTAGGGGCTTCTAGGCAAAAGGGGCGTGACCAAAAGTATCTCAACCCTCAGCCATGTCGAAGTCTATACTATGAATGGTATTCTGGGCTTCTGGACCCAAAGGGGCGGGGCCTAACGAATTTAAACCCCCAATGCAATTTCAATGGGTTTAGGGGCTTCTAGGCAAAAGGGGCGTGGTCAAAAGTATCTCAACCCTCAGCCATATCGAGGTCTATACTATGAATGGTATTCTGGGCTTCTGAACCCAAAGGGGCGGGGCCTAACGAATTTAAACCCCCAAAGCTATTTCAATGGGTTTAGGGGCTTCTAGGCAAAAGGGGCGTGGCCAAAAGTATCTCAACCATCAGCCATGTCGAGGTCTATACTATGAATGGTATTCTGGGCTTCTGGACCAAAAGGGGCGGGGCCTAACGAATTTAAACCCCCAATGCTATTTCAATGGGTTTAGTGGCTTCTAGGCAAAAGGGGCGTGGCCAAAAGTATCTCAACCCTCAGCCATGTCGAGGTCTATACTATGAATGGTATTCTGGGCTTCTGGACCCAAAAGGGCGGGGCCTAACGAATTTAAACCCCCAATGCTATTTCAATGGGTTTACGGGCTTCTAGGCAAAAGGGGCGTGGCCAAAAGTATCTCAACCCTCAGCCATGTCGAGGTCTGTACTATGAATGGTATTCTGGGCTTCTGGACCCAAAGGGGCGGGGCCTAACGAATTTAAACCCCCAATGCTATTTCAATGGGTTTAGGGGCTTCTAGGCAAAAGGGGCATGGCCAAAAGTATCTCAACCCTCAGCCATGTCGAGGTCTATACTATGAATGGTATTCTGGGCTTCTGGACCCAAAGGGGCGGGGCCTAACGAATTTAAACCCCCAATGCTATTTCAATGGGTTTAGGGGCTTCTAGGCAAAAGGGGCGTTGCCAAAAGTATCTCAACCCTCAGCCATGTCGAGGTCTATACTATGAATGGTATTCTGGGCTTCTGGACCCAAAGGGGCGGGGCCTAACGAATTTAAACCCCCAATGCTATTTCAATGGGTTTAGGGGCTTCTAGGCAAAAGGGGCGTGGCCAAAAGTATCTCAACCCTCAGCCATGTCGAGGTCTATACTATGAATGGTATCTCTGGGCTTCTGGACCCAAAGGGGCGGGGCCTAACGAATTTAAACCCCCAATGCTATTTCAATGGGTTTAGGGGCTTCTAGGCAAAAGGGGCGTGGCCAAAAGTATCTCAACCCTCAGCCATGTCGAGCTCTATACTATGAATGGTATTCTGGGCTTCTGGACCGAAAGGGGCGGGGCCTAACGAATTTAAACCCCCAATGCTATTTCAATGGGTTTAGGGGCTTCTAGGCAAAAGGGGCGTGGCAAAAAGTATCTCAACCCTCAGCCATGTCGAGGTCTACACTATGAATGGTATTATGGGCTTCTGGACCCAAAGGGGCGGGGCCTAACGAATTTAAACCCCCAATGCTATTTCAATGGGTTTAGGGGCTTCTAGGCAAAAGGGGCGTGGCCAAAAGTATCTCAACCCTCAGCCATGTCGAGGTCTGTACTATGAATGGTATTCTGGGCTTCTGGACCCAAAGGGGCGGGGCCTAACGAATTTAAACCCCCAATGCTATTTCAATGGGTTTACGGGCTTCTAGGCAAAAGGGGCGTGGCCAAAAGTATCTCAACCCTCAGCCATGTCGAGGTCTATACTATGAATGGTATTCTGGGCTTCTGGACCCAAAGGGGTGGGGCCTAACGAATTTAAACCCCCAATGCTATTTCAATGGGTTTAGGGGCTTCTAGGCAAAAGGGGCGTGGCCAAAAGTATCTCAACCCTCAGCCATGTCGAGCTCTATACTATGAATGGTATTCTGGGCTTCTGGACCGAAAGGGGCGGGGCCTAACGAATTTAAACCCCCAATGCTATTTTAATGGGTTTAGGGGCTTCTAGGCAAAAGGGGCATGGCAAAAAGTATCTCAACCCTCAGCCATGTCGAGGTCTACACTATGAATGGTATTCTGGGCTTCTGGACCCAAAGGGGCGGGGCCTAACGAATTTAAACCCCCAATGCTATTTCAATGGGTTTAGGGGCTTCTAGGCAAAAGGGGCGTGGCCAAAAGTATCTCAACCCTCAGCCATGTCGAGGTCTGTACTATGAATGGTATTCTGGGCTTCTGGACCCAAAGGGGCGGGGCCTAACGAATTTAAACCCCCAATGCTATTTCAATGGGTTTAGGGGCTTCTAGGCAAAAGGGGCGTGGCCAAAAGTATCTCAACCCTCAGCCATGTCGAGGTCTATACTATGAATGGTATTCTGGGCTTCTGGACCGAAAGGGGCGGGGCCTAACGAATTGAAACCCCCAATGCTATTTCAATGGGTTTAGGGGCTTCTAGGCAAAAGGGGCGTGGCCAAAAGTATCTCAACCCTCAGCCATGTCGAGGTCTATACCATGAATGGTATTCTGGGCTTCTGGACCCAAAGGGGCGGGGCCTAACGAATTTAAACCCCCAATGCTATTTCAATGGGTTTAGGGGCTTCTAGGCAAAAGGGGCGTGGCCAAAAGTATCTCAACCCTCAGCCATGTCGAGGTCTGTACTATGAATGGTATTCTGGGCTTCTGGACCCAAAGGGGCGGGGCCTAACGAATTTAAACCCCCAATGCTATTTCAATGGGTTTAGGGGCTTCTAGGCAAAAGGGGCGTGTACCAAAAGTATCTCAACCCTCAGCCATGTCGATGTCTATACTATGAATGGTATTCTGGGCTTCTGGACCAAAAGGGGCGGGGCCTAACGAATTTAAACCCCCAAAGCTATTTCAATGGGTTTAGGGGCTTCTAGGCAAAAGGGGCGTGGCCAAAAGTATCTCAACCCTCAGCCATGTCGAGGTCTATACTATGAATGGTATTCTGGGCTTCTGGACCCAAAGGGGCGGGGCCTAACGAATTTAAACCCCCAATGCTATTTCAATGGGTTTAGGGGCTTCTAGGCAAAAGGGGCGTGGCCAAAAGTATCTCAACCCTCAGCCATGTCGAGGTCTGTACTATGAATGGTATTCTGGGCTTCTGGACCCAAAGGGGCGGGGCCTAACGAATTTAAACCCCCAATGCTATTTCAATGGGTTTAGGGGCTTCTAGGCAAAAGGGGCGTGGCCAAAAGTATCTCAACCCTCAGCCATATCGAGGTCTATACTATGAATGGTATTCTGGGCTTCTGGACCCAAAGGGGCGGGGCCTAACGAATTTAAACCCCCAAAGCTATTTCAATGGGTTTAGTGGCTTCTAGGCAAAAGGGGCGTGGCCAAAAGTATATCAACCCTCAGCCATGTCGAGGTCTATACTATGAATGGTATTCTGGGCTTCTGGACCGAAAGGGGCGGGGCCTAACGAATTTAAACCCCCAATGCTATTTCAATGGGTTTAGGGGCTTCTAGGCAAAAGGGGCGTGGCCAAAAGTATCTCAACCCTCAGCCATGTCGAGGTCTATACTATGAATGGTATTCTGGGCTTCTGGACCCAAAGGGGCGGGGCCTAACGAATTTAAACCCCCAATGCTATTTCAATGGGTTTAGGGGCTTCTAGGCAAAAGGGGCGTGGCCAAAAGTATCTCAACCCTCAGCCATGTCGAGGTCTATACTATGAATGGTATTCTGGGCTTCTGGACCCAAAGGGGCGGGGCCTAACAAATTTAAACCCCCAATGCATTTCAATGGGTTTACGGGCTTCTAGGCAAAAGGGGCGTGGCCAAAAGTATCTCAACCCTCAGCCATGTCGAGGTCTATACTATGAATGGTATTCTGGGCTTCTGGACCCAAAGGGGCGGGGCCTAACGAATTTAAACCCCCAATGCTATTTCAATGGGTTTAGGGGCTTCTAGGCAAAAGGGGCGTGGCCAAAACTATCTCAACCCTCTGCCATGTCAAGGTCTATACTATGAATGGTATTCTGGGCTTCTGGACCCAAAGGGGCGGGGCCTAACGAATTTAAACCCCCAATGCTATTTCAATGGGTTTAGGGGCTTCTAGGCAAAAGGGGCGTGGCCAAAAGTATCTCAACCCTCAGCCATGTCGAGGTCTATACTATGAATGGTATTCTGGGCATCTGGACCCAAAGGGGCGGGGCCTAACGAATTTAAACCCCCAATGCTATTTCAATGAGTTTAGGGGCTTCTAGGCAAAAGGGGCATGGCCAAAAGTATCTCAACCCTCAGCCATGTCGAGGTCTATACTATGAATGGTATTCTGGGCTTCTGGACCCAAAGGGGCGGGGCCTAACGAATTTAAACCCCCAATGCTATTTCAATGAGTTTAGGGGCTTCTAGGCAAAAGGGGCATGGCCAAAAGTATCTCAACCCTCAGCCATGTCGAGGTCTATACTATGAATGGTATTCTGGGCTTCTGGACCCAAAGGGGTGGGGCCTAACGAATTTAAACCCCCAATGCTATTTCAATGGGTTTAGGGGCTTCTAGGCAAAAGGGGCGTGGCCAAAAGTATCTCAACCCTCAGCCATGTCGAGCTCTATACTATGAATGGTATTCTGGGCTTCTGGACCGAAAGGGGCGGGGCCTAACGAATTTAAACCCCCAATGCTATTTTAATGGGTTTAGGGGCTTCTAGGCAAAAGGGGCATGGCAAAAAGTATCTCAACCCTCAGCCATGTCGAGGTCTACACTATGAATGGTATTCTGGGCTTCTGGACCCAAAGGGGCGGGGCCTAACGAATTTAAACCCCCAATGCTATTTCAATGGGTTTAGGGGCTTCTAGGCAAAAGGGGCGTGGCCAAAAGTATCTCAACCCTCAGCCATGTCGAGGTCTGTACTATGAATGGTATTCTGGGCTTCTGGACCCAAAGGGGCGGGGCCTAACGAATTTAAACCCCCAATGCTATTTCAATGGGTTTAGGGGCTTCTAGGCAAAAGGGGCGTGGCCAAAAGTATCTCAACCCTCAGCCATGTCGAGGTCTATACTATGAATGGTATTCTGGGCTTCTGGACCGAAAGGGGCGGGGCCTAACGAATTGAAACCCCCAATGCTATTTCAATGGGTTTAGGGGCTTCTAGGCAAAAGGGGCGTGGCCAAAAGTATCTCAACCCTCAGCCATGTCGAGGTCTATACCATGAATGGTATTCTGGGCTTCTGGACCCAAAGGGGCGGGGCCTAACGAATTTAAACCCCCAATGCTATTTCAATGGGTTTAGGGGCTTCTAGGCAAAAGGGGCGTGGCCAAAAGTATCTCAACCCTCAGCCATGTCGAGGTCTGTACTATGAATGGTATTCTGGGCTTCTGGACCCAAAGGGGCGGGGCCTAACGAATTTAAACCCCCAATGCTATTTCAATGGGTTTAGGGGCTTCTAGGCAAAAGGGGCGTGTACCAAAAGTATCTCAACCCTCAGCCATGTCGATGTCTATACTATGAATGGTATTCTGGGCTTCTGGACCAAAAGGGGCGGGGCCTAACGAATTTAAACCCCCAAAGCTATTTCAATGGGTTTAGGGGCTTCTAGGCAAAAGGGGCGTGGCCAAAAGTATCTCAACCCTCAGCCATGTCGAGGTCTATACTATGAATGGTATTCTGGGCTTCTGGACCCAAAGGGGCGGGGCCTAAGGAATTTAAACCCCCAATGCTATTTCAATGGGTTTAGGGGCTTCTAGGCAAAAGGGGCGTGGCCAAAAGTATCTCAACCCTCAGCCATGTCGAGGTCTGTACTATGAATGGTATTCTGGGCTTCTGGACCCAAAGGGGCGGGGCCTAACGAATTTAAACCCCCAATGCTATTTCAATGGGTTTAGGGGCTTCTAGGCAAAAGGGGCGTGGCCAAAAGTATCTCAACCCTCAGCCATATCGAGGTCTATACTATGAATGGTATTCTGGGCTTCTGGACCCAAAGGGGCGGGGCCTAACGAATTTAAACCCCCAAAGCTATTTCAATGGGTTTAGTGGCTTCTAGGCAAAAGGGGCGTGGCCAAAAGTATATCAACCCTCAGCCATGTCGAGGTCTATACTATGAATGGTATTCTGGGCTTCTGGACCGAAAGGGGCGGGGCCTAACGAATTTAAACCCCCAATGCTATTTCAATGGGTTTAGGGGCTTCTAGGCAAAAGGGGCGTGGCCAAAAGTATCTCAACCCTCAGCCATGTCGAGGTCTATACTATGAATGGTATTCTGGGCTTCTGGACCCAAAGGGGCGGGGCCTAACGAATTTAAACCCCCAATGCTATTTCAATGGGTTTAGGGGCTTCTAGGCAAAAGGGTCGTGGCCAAAAGTATCTCAACCCTCAGCCATGTCGAGGTCTATACTATGAATGGTATTCTGGGCTTCTGGACCCAAAGGGGCGGGGCCTAACAAATTTAAACCCCCAATGCATTTCAATGGGTTTACGGGCTTCTAGGCAAAAGGGGCGTGGCCAAAAGTATCTCAACCCTCAGCCATGTCGAGGTCTATACTATGAATGGTATTCTGGGCTTCTGGACCCAAAGGGGCGGGGCATAACGAATTTAAACCCCCAATGCTATTTCAATGGGTTTAGGGGCTTCTAGGCAAAAGGGGCGTGGCCAAAACTATCTCAACCCTCTGCCATGTCAAGGTCTATACTATGAATGGTATTCTGGGCTTCTGGACCCAAAGGGGCGGGGCCTAACGAATTTAAACCTCCAATGCTATTTCAATGGGTTTAGGGGCTTCTAGGCAAAAGGGGCGTGGCCAAAAGTATCTCAACCCTCAGCCATGTCGAGGTCTATACTATGAATGGTATTCTGGGCATCTGGACCCAAAGGGGCGGGGCCTAACGAATTTAAACCCCCAATGCTATTTCAATGAGTTTAGGGGCTTCTAGGCAAAAGGGGCATGGCCAAAAGTATCTCAACCCTCAGCCATGTCGAGGTCTATACTATGAATGGTATTCTGGGCTTCTGGACCCAAAGGGGCGGGGCCTAACGAATTTAAACCCCCAATGCTATTTCAATGGGTTTAGGGGCTTCTAGGCAAAAGGGGCGTGGCCAAAACTATCTCAACCCTCAGCCATGTCGAGGTCTATACTATGAATGGTATTCTGGGCTTCTGGACCCAAAGGGGCGGGGCCTAATGAATTTAAACCCCCAATGCTATTTCAATGGGTTTAGGGGCTTCTAGGCAAAAGGGGCGTGGCCAAAAGTATCTCAACCCTCAGCCATGTCGAGGTCTATACTATGAATGGTATTCTGGGCATCTGGACCCAAAGGGGCGGGGCCTAACGAATTTAAACCCCCAATGCTATTTCAATGGGTTTAGGGGCTTCTATTCAAAAGGGGCGTGGCCAAAAGTATCTCAACCCTCAGCCATGTCGAGGTCTATACTATGAATGGTATTCTGGGCTTCTGGACCCAAAGGGGTGGGGCCTAACGAATTTAAACCCCCAATGCTATTTCAATGGGTTTAGGGGCTTCTAGGCAAAAGGGGCGTGGCCAAAAGTATCTCAACCCTCAGCCATGTCGAGCTCTATACTATGAATGGTATTCTGGGCTTCTGGACCGAAAGGGGCGGGGCCTAACGAATTTAAACCCCCAATGCTATTTTAATGGGTTTAGGGGCTTCTAGGCAAAAGGGGCATGGCAAAAAGTATCTCAACCCTCAGCCATGTCGAGGTCTACACTATGAATGGTATTCTGGGCTTCTGGACCCAAAGGGGCGGGGCCTAACGAATTTAAACCCCCAATGCTATTTCAATGGGTTTAGGGGCTTCTAGGCAAAAGGGGCGTGGCCAAAAGTATCTCAACCCTCAGCCATGTCGAGGTCTGTACTATGAATGGTATTCTGGGCTTCTGGACCCAAAGGGGCGGGGCCTAACGAATTTAAACCCCCAATGCTATTTCAATGGGTTTAGGGGCTTCTAGGCAAAAGGGGCGTGGCCAAAAGTATCTCAACCCTCAGCCATGTCGAGGTCTATACTATGAATGGTATTCTGGGCTTCTGGACCGAAAGGGGCGGGGCCTAACGAATTGAAACCCCCAATGCTATTTCAATGGGTTTAGGGGCTTCTAGGCAAAAGGGGCGTGGCCAAAAGTATCTCAACCCTCAGCCATGTCGAGGTCTATACCATGAATGGTATTCTGGGCTTCTGGACCCAAAGGGGCGGGGCCTAACGAATTTAAACCCCCAATGCTATTTCAATGGGTTTAGGGGCTTCTAGGCAAAAGGGGCGTGGCCAAAAGTATCTCAACCCTCAGCCATGTCGAGGTCTGTACTATGAATGGTATTCTGGGCTTCTGGACCCAAAGGGGCGGGGCCTAACGAATTTAAACCCCCAATGCTATTTCAATGGGTTTAGGGGCTTCTAGGCAAAAGGGGCGTGTACCAAAAGTATCTCAACCCTCAGCCATGTCGATGTCTATACTATGAATGGTATTCTGGGCTTCTGGACCAAAAGGGGCGGGGCCTAACGAATTTAAACCCCCAAAGCTATTTCAATGGGTTTAGGGGCTTCTAGGCAAAAGGGGCGTGGCCAAAAGTATCTCAACCCTCAGCCATGTCGAGGTCTATACTATGAATGGTATTCTGGGCTTCTGGACCCAAAGGGGCGGGGCCTAACGAATTTAAACCCCCAATGCTATTTCAATGGGTTTAGGGGCTTCTAGGCAAAAGGGGCGTGGCCAAAAGTATCTCAACCCTCAGCCATGTCGAGGTCTGTACTATGAATGGTATTCTGGGCTTCTGGACCCAAAGGGGCGGGGCCTAACGAATTTAAACCCCCAATGCTATTTCAATGGGTTTAGGGGCTTCTAGGCAAAAGGGGCGTGGCCAAAAGTATCTCAACCCTCAGCCATATCGAGGTCTATACTATGAATGGTATTCTGGGCTTCTGGACCCAAAGGGGCGGGGCCTAACGAATTTAAACCCCCAAAGCTATTTCAATGGGTTTAGTGGCTTCTAGGCAAAAGGGGCGTGGCCAAAAGTATATCAACCCTCAGCCATGTCGAGGTCTATACTATGAATGGTATTCTGGGCTTCTGGACCGAAAGGGGCGGGGCCTAACGAATTTAAACCCCCAATGCTATTTCAATGGGTTTAGGGGCTTCTAGGCAAAAGGGGCGTGGCCAAAAGTATCTCAACCCTCAGCCATGTCGAGGTATATACTATGAATGGTATTCTGGGCTTCTGGACCCAAAGGGGCGGGGCCTAACGAATTTAAACCCCCAATGCTATTTCAATGGGTTTAGGGGCTTCTAGGCAAAAGGGGCGTGGCCAAAAGTATCTCAACCCTCAGCCATGTCGAGGTCTATACTATGAATGGTATTCTGGGCTTCTGGACCCAAAGGGGCGGGGCCTAACAAATTTAAACCCCCAATGCATTTCAATGGGTTTACGGGCTTCTAGGCAAAAGGGGCGTGGCCAAAAGTATCTCAACCCTCAGCCATGTCGAGGTCTATACTATGAATGGTATTCTGGGCTTCTGGACCCAAAGGGGCGGGGCCTAACGAATTTAAACCCCCAATGCTATTTCAATGGGTTTAGGGGCTTCTAGGCAAAAGGGGCGTGGCCAAAACTATCTCAACCCTCTGCCATGTCAAGGTCTATACTATGAATGGTATTCTGGGCTTCTGGACCCAAAGGGGCGGGGCCTAACGAATTTAAACCCCCAATGCTATTTCAATGGGTTTAGGGGCTTCTAGGCAAAAGGGGCGTGGCCAAAAGTATCTCAACCCTCAGCCATGTCGAGGTCTATACTATGAATGGTATTCTGGGCATCTGGACCCAAAGGGGCGGGGCCTAACGAATTTAAACCCCCAATGCTATTTCAATGAGTTTAGGGGCTTCTAGGCAAAAGGGGCATGGCCAAAAGTATCTCAACCCTCAGCCATGTCGAGGTCTATACTATGAATGGTATTCTGGGCTTCTGGACCCAAAGGGGCGGGGCCTAACGAATTTAAACCCCCAATGCTATTTCAATGGGTTTAGGGGCTTCTAGGCAAAAGGGGCGTGGCCAAAACTATCTCAACCCTCAGCCATGTCGAGGTCTATACTATGAATGGTATTCTGGGCTTCTGGACCCAAAGGGGCGGGGCCTAATGAATTTAAACCCCCAATGCTATTTCAATGGGTTTAGGGGCTTCTAGGCAAAAGGGGCGTGGCCAAAAGTATCTCAACCCTCAGCCATGTCGAGGTCTATACTATGAATGGTATTCTGGGCATCTGGACCCAAAGGGGCGGGGCCTAACGAATTTAAACCCCCAATGCTATTTCAATGGGTTTAGGGGCTTCTATTCAAAAGGGGCGTGGCCAAAAGTATCTCAACCCTCAGCCATGTCGAGGTCTATACTATGAATGGTATTCTGGGCTACTGGACCCAAAGGGGCGGGGCCTAACAAATTTAAACCCCCAATGCTATTTCAATGGGTTTACGGGCTTCTAGGCAAAAGGGGCGTGGCCAAAAGTATCTCTACCCTCAGCCATGTCGAGTTCTGTACTATGAATGGTATTCTGGGCTTCTGGACCCAAAGGGGCGGGGCCTAACGAATTTAAACCCCCAATGCTATTTCAATGGGTTTAGGGGCTTCTAGGCAAAATGGGCGTGGCCAAAAGTATCTCAACCCTCAGCCATGTCGAGGTCTATACTATGAATGGTATTCTGGGCTTCTGGACCCAAAGGGGTGGGGCCTAACGAATTTAAACCCCCAATGCTATTTCAATGGGTTTACGGGCTTCTAGGCAAAAGGGGCGTGGCCAAAAGTATCTCAACCCTCAGCCATGTTGAGGTCTGTACTATGAATGGTATTCTGGGCTTCTGGACCCAAAGGGGAGGGCCTAACGAATTTAAACCCCCAATGCTATTTCAATGAGTTTAGGGGCTTCTAGGCAAAAGGGGCATGGCCAAAAGTATCTCAACCCTCAGCCATGTCGAGGTCTATACTATGAATGGTATTCTGGGCTTCTGGACCCAAAGGGGCGGGGCCTAACGAATTTAAACCCCCAATGTTATTTCAATGGGTTTAGGGGCTTCTAGGCAAAAGGGGCGTGGCCAAAAGTATCTCAACCATCTGCCATGTCGAGGTCTATACTATGAATGGTATTCTGGGCTTCTGGACCCAAAGGGGCGGGGCCTAACGAATTTAAACCCCCAATGCTATTTCAATGGGTTTAGGGGCTTCTAGGCAAAAGGGGCATGGCCAAAAGTATCTCAACCATCAGCCATGTCGAGGTCTATACTATGAATGGTATTCTGGGCTTCTGGACCCAAAGGGGCGGGGCCTAACGAATTTAAACCCCCAATGCTATTTCAATGGGTTTAGTGGCTTCTAGGCAAAAGGGGTGTGGCCAAAAGTATCTCAACCCTCAGCCATGTCGAGGTCTATAATATGAATGGTATTCTGGGCTTCTGGACCCAAAGGGGCGGGGCCTAACGAATTTAAACCCCCAATTCTATTTCAAAGGGTTTAGGGGCTTCTAGGCAAAAAGAGGCGTGGATAAAAGTATCTCAACCCTCAGCCATGTCGAGGTCTATACTATGAATGGTATTCTATGCTTCTGGACTCAAAGGGGCGGGGCCTAACGAATTTAAACCTCCAGTGCTATTTCAATGGGTTTAGGGGCTTCTAGGCAAAAGGGGCGTGGCCAAAAGTATCTCAACCCTCAGCCATGTCGAGGTCTATACTATGAATGGTATTCTGGTCTACTGGACCCAAAGGGGCAGGGCCTAACGAATTTAAACCCCCAATGCTATTTCAATGGGTTTACGGGCTTCTAGGCAAAAGGGGCGTGGCCAAAAGTATCTCTACCCTCAGCCATGTCGAGGTCTATACTATGAATGGTATTCTGGGCTTCTGGACCCAAAGGGGCGGGGCCTAACGAATTTAAACCCCCAATTCTATTTCAATGGGTTTAGGGGCTTCTAGGCAAAAAGGGGCGTGGCCAAAAGTATCTCAACCCTCAGCCATGTCGAGGTCTATACTATGAATGGTATTCTGGGCTTCTGGACCCAAAGGGGCGGGGCCTAACGAATTTAAACCCCCAATGCTATTTCAATGTGTTTACGGGCTTCTAGGCAAAAGGGGCGTGGCCAAAAGTATTTTAACCCTCAGCCATGTCGAGATCTATACTATGAATGGTATTCTGGGCTTCTGGACCCAAAGGGGCTGGGCCTAACGAATTTAAACCCCCAATGCTATTTCAATGGGTTTAGGGGCTTCTAGGCAAAAGGGGCGTGGCCAAAAATATCTCAAACCTCAGCCATGTCGAGGTCTATACTATGAATGGTATTCTGGGCTTCTGGACCCAAAGGGGCGGGGCCTAACGAATTTAAACCCCAAATTCAATTTCAATGGGTTTAGGGGCTTCTAGGCAAAGGGGGCGTGGCCAAAAGTATCTCAACCCTCAGCCATGTCGAGGTCTATACTATGAATGGTATTCTGGTCTACTGGACCCAAAGGGGCGGGACCTAACGAATTTAAACCCCCAATGCTATTTCAATGGGTTTACGGGCTTCTAGGCAAAGGGGGCGTGGCCAAAAGTATCTCAACCCTCAGCCATGTCGAGGTCTATACTATGAATGGTATTCTGGTCTACTGGACCCAAAGGGGCGGGGCCTAACGAATTTAAACCCCCAAAGCTATTTCAATGGGTTTAGTGGCTTCTAGGCAAAAGGGGGCGTGGCCAAAAGTATATCAACCCTCAGCCATGTCGAGGTCTATACTATGAATGGTATTCTGGGCTTCTGGACCCAAAGGGGCGGGGCCTAACGAATTTAAACCCCAAATTCAATTTCAATGGGTTTAGGGGCTTCTAGGCAAAGGGGGCGTGGCCAAAAGTATCTCAACCCTCAGCCATGTCGAGGTCTATACTATGAATGGTATTCTGGTCTACTGGACCCAAAGGGGCGGGGCCTAACGAATTTAAACCCCCAATGCTATTTCAATGGGTTTACGGGCTTCTAGGCAAAAGGGGCGTGGCCAAAAGTATCTCAACCCTTAGCCATGTCGAGATCTATACTATGAATGGTATTCTGGGCTTCTGGACCCAAAGGGGCGGGGCCTAACGAATTTAAACCCCCAATTCTATTTCAATGGGTTTAGGGGCTTCTAGGCAAAAAGGGGCGTGGCCAAAAGTATCTCAACCCTCAGCCATGTCGAGGTCTATACTATGAATGGTATTCTGGGCTTCTGGACCCAAAGGGGCGGGGCCTAACGAATTTAAACCCCCAATGCTATTTCAATGTGTTTACGGGCTTCTAGGCAAAAGGGGCGTGGCCAAAAGTATCTCAACCCTCAGCCATGTCGAGATCTATACTATGAATGGTATTCTGGGCTTCTGGACCCAAAGGGGCGGGGCCTAACAAATATAAACCCCCAATGCTATTTCAATGGGTTTAGGGGCTTCAAGGCAAAAGGGGCGTGGCCAAAAGTATCTCAACCCTCAGCCATGTCGAGGTCTATACTATGAATGGTATTCTGGGCTTCTGGATCCAAAGGGGCGGGGCCTAACAAATTTAAACCCTTAATGCTATTTCAATGCGTTTAGGGGCTTCTAGGCAAAAGGGGTGTGGCCAAAAGTATCTCAACCCTCAGCCATGTCGAGGTCTATAATATGAATGGTATTCTGGGCTTCTGGACCCAAAGGGGCGGGGCCTAACGAATTTAAACCCCCAATTCTATTTCAAAGGGTTTAGGGGCTTCTAGGCAAAAAGGGGCGTGGCCAAAAGTATCTCAACCCTCAGCCATGTCGAGGTCTATACTATGAATGGTATTCTATGCTTCTGGACTCAAAGGGGCGGGGCCTAACGAATTTAAACCCCCAGTGCTATTTCAATGGGTTTAGGGGCTTCTAGGCAAAAGGGGCGTGGCCAAAAGTATCTCAACCCTCAGCCATGTCGAGGTCTATACTATGAATGGTATTCTGGTCTACTGGACCCAAAGGGGCAGGGCCTAACGAATTTAAACCCCCAATGCTATTTCAATGGGTTTACGGGCTTCTAGGCAAAAGGGGCGTGGCCAAAAGTATCTCTACCCTCAGCCATGTCGAGGTCTATACTATGAATGGTATTCTGGGCTTCTGGACCCAAAGGGGCGGGGCCTAACGAATTTAAACCCCCAATTCTATTTCAATGGGTTTAGGGGCTTCTAGGCAAAAAGGGGCGTGGCCAAAAGTATCTCAACCCTCAGCCATGTCGAGGTCTATACTATGAATGGTATTCTGGGCTTCTGGACCCAAAGGGGCGGGGCCTAACGAATTTAAACCCCCAATGCTATTTCAATGTGTTTACGGGCTTCTAGGCAAAAGGGGCGTGGCCAAAAGTATCTCAACCCTCAGCCATGTCGAGATCTATACTATGAATGGTATTCTGGGCTTCTGGACCCAAAGGGGCGGGGCCTAACGAATATAAACCCCCAATGCTATTTCAATGGGTTTAGGGGCTTCAAGGCAAAAGGGGCGTGGCCAAAAGTATCTCAACCCTCAGCCATGTCGAGGTCTATACTATGAATGGTATTCTGGGCTTCTGGATCCAAAGGGGCGGGGCCTAACAAATTTAAACCCTTAATGCTATTTCAATGCGTTTAGGGGCTTCTAGGCAAAAGGGGTGTGGCCAAAAGTATCTCAACCCTCAGCCATGTCGAGGTCTATAATATGAATGGTATTCTGGGCTTCTGGACCCAAAGGGGCGGGGCCTAACGAATTTAAACCCCCAATGCTATTTCAATAGGTTTAGGGGCTTCTAGGCAAAAGGGGCGTGGCCAAAAGTATCTCAACCCTCAGCCATGTCGAGGTCTATACTATGAATGGTATTCTATGCTTCTGGACTCAAAGGGGCGGGGCCTAACGAATTTAAACCCCCAGTGCTATTTCAATGGGTTTAGGGGCTTCTAGGCAAAAGGGGTGTGGCCAAAAGTATCTCAACCCTCAGCCATGTCGAGGTCTATACTATGAATGGTATTCTGGGCTTCTGGACCCAAAGGGGCGGGGCCTAACGAATTTAAACCACCACTGCTATTTCAATGGGTTTAGGGGCTTCTAGGCAAAAGGGGCGTGGCCAAAAGTATCTCAACCCTCAGCCATGTCGAGGTCTATACTATGAATGGTATTCTGGGCTTCTGGACCCAAAGGGGCGGGGCCTAACGAATTTAAACCAACAATGCTATTTCAATGGGTTTAGGGGCTTCTAGGCAAAGGGGGCGTGGCCAAAAGTATCTCAACCCTCAGCCATGTCGAGGTCTATACTATGAATGGTATTCTGGGCTTCTGGACCCAAAGGGGCGGGGCCTAACGAATTTAAACCCCCAATGCTATTTCAATGGGTTTAGGGGCTTCTAGGCAAAGGGGCATGGCCAAAAGTATCTCAACCCTCAGCCATGTCGAGGTCTATACTATGAATGGTATTATGGGCTTCTGGACCCAAAGGGGTGGGGCCTAACAAATTTAAACCCCCAATGCTACTTCAATGGGTTTATGGGCTTTTAGGCAAAAGGGGCGTGGCCAAAAGTATCTCAACCCTCAGCCATGTCGAGGTCTATACTATGAATGGTATTCTGGGCTTCTGGACCCAAAGGGGCGGGGCCTAACGAATTTAAACCCCCAATGCTATTTCAATGGGTTTAGGGGCTTCTATGCAAAAGAGGCGTGGCCAAAAGTATCTCAACCCTCAGCCATGTCGAGGTCTATACTATGAATGGTATTCTGGGCTTCTGGACCCAAAGGGGCGGGGCCTAACGAATTTAAACCCCCAATGCTATTTCAATGGGTTTAGGGGCTTCTAGGCAAAAGGGGCGTGGCCAAAAGTATCTCAACCCTCAGCCATGTCGAGGTCTATACTATGAATGGTATTCTGGGCTTCTGGACCCAAAGGGGCGGGGCCTAACAAATTTAAACCCCCCAATGCATTTCAATGGGTTTACGGGCTTCTAGGCAAAAGGGGCGTGGCCAAAAGTATCTCAACCCTCAGCCATGTTGAGGTCTGTACTATGAATGGTATTCTGGGCTTCTGGACCCAAAGGGGAGGGCCTAACGAATTTAAACCCCCAATGCTATTTCAATGAGTTTAGGGGCTTCTAGGCAAAAGGGGCATGGCCAAAAGTATCTCAACCCTCAGCCATGTCGAGGTCTATACTATGAATGGTATTCTGGGCTTCTGGACCCAAAGGGGCGGGGCCTAACGAATTTAAACCCCCAATGTTATTTCAATGGGTTTAGGGGCTTCTAGGCAAAAGGGGCGTGGCCAAAACTATCTCAACCCTCTGCCATGTCAAGGTCTATACTATGAATGGTATTCTGGGCTTCTGGACCCAAAGGGGCGGGGCCTAACGAATTTAAACCCCCAATGCTATTTCAATGGGTTTAGGGGCTTCTAGGCAAAAGGGGCGTGGCCAAAAGTATCTCAACCCTCAGCCATGTCGAGGTCTATACTATGAATGGTATTCTGGGCATCTGGACCCAAAGGGGCGGGGCCTAACGAATTTAAACCCCCAATGCTATTTCAATGGGTTTAGGGGCTTCTATTCAAAAGGGGCGTGGCCAAAAGTATCTCAACCCTCAGCCATGTCGAGGTCTATACTATGAATGGTATTCTGGGCTTCTGGACCCAAAGGGGCGGGGCCTAACGAATTTAAACCCCAAATTCAATTTCAATGGGTTTAGGGGCTTCTAGTCAAAGGGGGCGTGGCCAAAAGTATCTCAACCCTCAGCCATGTCGAGGTCTATACTATGAATGGTATTCTGGTCTACTGGACCCAAAGGGGCGGGGCCTAACGAATTTAAACCCCCAATGCTATTTCAATGGGTTTACGGGCTTCTAGGCAAAAGGGGCGTGGCCAAAAGTATCTCTACCCTCAGCCATGTCGAGGTCTGTACTATGAATGGTATTCTGGGCTTCTGGACCCAAAGGGGCGGGGCCTAACGAATTTAAACCCCCAAAGCTATTTCAATGGGTTTAGTGGCTTTAGGCAAAAGCGGGCGTGGCCAAAAGTATCTCAACCCTCAGCCATGTCGAGGTCTATACTATGAATGGTATTCTGGGCTTCTGGACCCAAAGGGGCGGGGCCTAACAAATTTAAACCCCAAATTCAATTTCAATGGGTTTAGGGGCTTCTAGGAAAAGGGGGCGTGGCCAAAAGTATCTCAACCCTCAGCCATGTCGAGGTCTATACTATGAATGGTATTCTGGTCTACTGGACCCAAAGGGGCGGGGCCTAACGAATTTAAACCCCCAATGCTATTTCAATGGGTTTACGGGCTTCTAGGCAAAAGGGGCGTGGCCAAAAGTATCTCTACCCTCAGCCATGTCGAGGTCTATACTATGAATGGTATTCTGGGCTTCTGGACCCAAAGGGGCGGGGCCTAACGAATTTAAACCCCCAATTCTATTTCAATGGGTTTAGGGGCTTCTAGGCAAAAAGGGGCGTGGCCAAAAGTATCTCAACCCTCAGCCATGTTGAGGTCTATACTATGAATGGTATTCTGGGCTTCTGGACCCAAAGGGGCGGGGCCTAACGAATTTAAACCCCCAATTCTATTTCAATGGGTTTAGGGGCTTCTAGGCAAAAAGGGGCGTGGCCAAAAGTATCTCAACCCTCAGCCATGTCGAGGTCTATACTATGAATGGTATTCTGGGCTTCTGGACCCAAAGGGGCGGGGCCTAACGAATTTAAACCCCCAATGCTATTTCAATGTGTTTACGGGCTTCTAGGCAAAAGGGGCGTGGCCAAAAGTATCTCAACCCTCAGCCATGTCGAGATCTATACTATGAATGGTATTCTGGGCTTCTGGACCCAAAGGGGCGGGGCCTAACGAATATAAACCCCCAATGCTATTTCAATGGGTTTAGGGGCTTCAAGGCAAAAGGGGCGTGGCCAAAAGTATCTCAACCCTCAGCCATGTCGAGGTCTATACTATGAATGGTATTCTGGGCTTCTGGATCCAAAGGGGCGGGGCCTAACAAATTTAAACCCTTAATGCTATTTCAATGCGTTTAGGGGCTTCTAGGCAAAAGGGGTGTGGCCAAAAGTATCTCAACCCTCAGCCATGTCGAGGTCTATAATATGAATGGTATTCTGGGCTTCTGGACCCAAAGGGGCGGGGCCTAACGAATTTAAACCCCCAATGCTATTTCAATAGGTTTAGGGGCTTCTAGGCAAAAGGGGCGTGGCCAAAAGTATCTCAACCCTCAGCCATGTCGAGGTCTATACTATGAATGGTATTCTATGCTTCTGGACTCAAAGGGGCGGGGCCTAACGAATTTAAACCCCCAGTGCTATTTCAATGGGTTTAGGGGCTTCTAGGCAAAAGGGGCGTGGCCAAAAGTATCTCAACCCTCAGCCATGTCGAGGTCTATACTATGAATGGTATTCTGGGCTTCTGGACCCAAAGGGGCGGGGCCTAACGAATTTAAACCCTTAATGCTATTTCAATGGGTTTAGGGGCTTCTAGGCAAAAGGGGCGTGGCCAAAAGTATCTCAACCCTCAGGCATGTCGAGGTCTATACTATGAATGGTATTCTACGCTTCTGGACTCAAAGGGGCGGGGCCTAACGAATTTAAACCCCCAGTGCTATTTCAATGGGTTTAGGGGCTTCTAGGCAAAAGGGGCGTGGCCAAAAGTATCTCAACCCTCAGCCATGTCGAGGTCTATACTATGAATGGTATTCTGGGCTTCTGGACCCAAAGGGGGGGGGGGCTAACGAATTTAAACCACCACTGCTATTTCAATGGGTTTAGGGGCTTCTAGGCAAAAGGGGCGTGGCCAAAAGTATCTCAACCCTCTGCCATGTCGAGGTCTATACTATGAATGGTATTCTGGGCTTCTGGACCCAAAGGGGCGGGGCCTAACGAATTTAAACCCCCAATGCTATTTCAATGGGTTTAGGGGCTTCTAGGCAAAAGGGGCGTGGCCAAAAGTATCTTAACCCTCAGCCATGTCGAGGTCTATACTATGAATGGTATTCTGGGCTTCTGGACCCAAAGGGGCGGGGCCTAACGAATTTAAACCCCCAATGCTATTTCAATGGGTTTAGGGGCTTCTAGGCAAAAGGGGCGTGGCCAAAAGTATCTCAACCCTCAGCCATGTCGAGGTCTATACTATGAATGGTATTCTGGGCTACTGGACCCAAAGGGGCAGGGCCTAACAAATTTAAACCCCCAATGCTATTTCAATGGGTTTACGGGCTTCTAGGCAAAAGGGGCGTGGCCAAAAGTATCTCAACCCTCAGCCATGTCGAGGTCTATACTATGAATGGTATTCTGGGCTTCTGGACCCAAAGGGGCGGGGCCTAACGAATTTAAACCCCAAATTCAATTTCAATGGGTTTAGGGGCTTCTAGGCAAAGGGGGCGTGGCCAAAAGTATCTCAACCCTCAGCCATGTCGAGGTCTATACTATGAATGGTATTCTGGTCTACTGGACCCAAAGGGGCGGGGCCTAACGAATTTAAACCCCCAATGCTATTTCAATGGGTTTACGGGCTTCTAGGCAAAAGGGGCGTGGCCAAAAGTATCTCTACCCTCAGCCATGTCGAGGTCTGTACTATGAATGGTATTCTGGGCTTCTGGACCCAAAGGGGCGGGGCCTAACGAATTTAAACCCCCAAAGCTATTTCAATGGGTTTAGTGGCTTTAGGCAAAAGCGGGCGTGGCCAAAAGTATCTCAACCCTCAGCCATGTCGAGGTCTATACTATGAATGGTATTCTGGGCTTCTGGACCCAAAGGGGCGGGGCCTAACAAATTTAAACCCCAAATTCAATTTCAATGGGTTTAGGGGCTTCTAGGAAAAGGGGGCGTGGCCAAAAGTATCTCAACCCTCAGCCATGTCGAGGTCTATACTATGAATGGTATTCTGGTCTACTGGACCCAAAGGGGCGGGGCCTAACGAATTTAAACCCCCAATGCTATTTCAATGGGTTTACGGGCTTCTAGGCAAAAGGGGCGTGGCCAAAAGTATCTCTACCCTCAGCCATGTCGAGGTCTATACTATGAATGGTATTCTGGGCTTCTGGACCCAAAGGGGCGGGGCCTAACGAATTTAAACCCCCAATTCTATTTCAATGGGTTTAGGGGCTTCTAGGCAAAAAGGGGCGTGGCCAAAAGTATCTCAACCCTCAGCCATGTTGAGGTCTATACTATGAATGGTATTCTGGGCTTCTGGACCCAAAGGGGCGGGGCCTAACGAATTTAAACCCCCAATTCTATTTCAATGGGTTTAGGGGCTTCTAGGCAAAAAGGGGCGTGGCCAAAAGTATCTCAACCCTCAGCCATGTCGAGGTCTATACTATGAATGGTATTCTGGGCTTCTGGACCCAAAGGGGCGGGGCCTAACGAATTTAAACCCCCAATGCTATTTCAATGTGTTTACGGGCTTCTAGGCAAAAGGGGCGTGGCCAAAAGTATCTCAACCCTCAGCCATGTCGAGATCTATACTATGAATGGTATTCTGGGCTTCTGGACCCAAAGGGGCGGGGCCTAACGAATATAAACCCCCAATGCTATTTCAATGGGTTTAGGGGCTTCAAGGCAAAAGGGGCGTGGCCAAAAGTATCTCAACCCTCAGCCATGTCGAGGTCTATACTATGAATGGTATTCTGGGCTTCTGGACCCAAAGGGGCGGGGCCTAACGAATTTAAACCAACAATGCTATTTCAATGGGTTTAGGGGCTTCTAGGCAAAGGGGGCGTGGCCAAAAGTATCTCAACCCTCAGCCATGTCGAGGTCTATACTATGAATGGTATTCTGGGCTTCTGGACCCAAAGGGGCGGGGCCTAACGAATTTAAACCCCCAATGCTATTTCAATGGGTTTAGGGGCTTCTAGGCAAAGGGGCATGGCCAAAAGTATCTCAACCCTCAGCCATGTCGAGGTCTATACTATGAATGGTATTCTGGGCTTCTGGACCCAAAGGGGCGGGGCCTAACGAATTTAAACCCCCAATGCTATTTCAATGGGTTTAGGGGCTTCTATGCAAAAGAGGCGTGGCCAAAAGTATCTCAACCCTCAGCCATGTCGAGGTCTATACTATGAATGGTATTATGGGCTTCTGGACCCAAAGGGGTGGGGCCTAACGAATTTAAACCCCCAATGCTATTTCAATGGGTTTACGGGCTTCTAGGCAAAAGGGGCGTTGCCAAAAGTATCTCAACCCTCAGCCATGTCGAGGTCTATACTATGAATGGTATTCTGGGCTTCTGGACCCAAAGGGGCGGGGCCTAACGAATTTAAACCCTTAATGCTATTTCAATGGGTTTAGGGGCTTCTAGGCAAAAGGGGCGTGGCCAAAAGTATCTCAACCCTCAGGCATGTCGAGGTCTATACTATGAATGGTATTCTACGCTTCTGGACTCAAAGGGGCGGGGCCTAACGAATTTAAACCCCCAGTGCTATTTCAATGGGTTTAGGGGCTTCTAGGCAAAAGGGGCGTGGCCAAAAGTATCTCAACCCTCAGCCATGTCGAGGTCTATACTATGAATGGTATTCTGGGCTTCTGGACCCAAAGGGGGGGGGGGCTAACGAATTTAAACCACCACTGCTATTTCAATGGGTTTAGGGGCTTCTAGGCAAAAGGGGCGTGGCCAAAAGTATCTCAACCCTCTGCCATGTCGAGGTCTATACTATGAATGGTATTCTGGGCTTCTGGACCCAAAGGGGCGGGGCCTAACGAATTTAAACCCCCAATGCTATTTCAATGGGTTTAGGGGCTTCTAGGCAAAAGGGGCGTGGCCAAAAGTATCTTAACCCTCAGCCATGTCGAGGTCTATACTATGAATGGTATTCTGGGCTTCTGGACCCAAAGGGGCGGGGCCTAACGAATTTAAACCCCCAATGCTATTTCAATGGGTTTAGGGGCTTCTAGGCAAAAGGGGCGTGGCCAAAAGTATCTCAACCCTCAGCCATGTCGAGGTCTATACTATGAATGGTATTCTGGGCTACTGGACCCAAAGGGGCAGGGCCTAACAAATTTAAACCCCCAATGCTATTTCAATGGGTTTACGGGCTTCTAGGCAAAAGGGGCGTGGCCAAAAGTATCTCAACCCTCAGCCATGTCGAGGTCTATACTATGAATGGTATTCTGGGCTTCTGGACCCAAAGGGGCGGGGCCTAACGAATTTAAACCCCAAATTCAATTTCAATGGGTTTAGGGGCTTCTAGGCAAAGGGGGCGTGGCCAAAAGTATCTCAACCCTCAGCCATGTCGAGGTCTATACTATGAATGGTATTCTGGTCTACTGGACCCAAAGGGGCGGGGCCTAACGAATTTAAACCCCCAATGCTATTTCAATGGGTTTACGGGCTTCTAGGCAAAAGGGGCGTGGCCAAAAGTATCTCTACCCTCAGCCATGTCGAGGTCTGTACTATGAATGGTATTCTGGGCTTCTGGACCCAAAGGGGCGGGGCCTAACGAATTTAAACCCCCAAAGCTATTTCAATGGGTTTAGTGGCTTTAGGCAAAAGCGGGCGTGGCCAAAAGTATCTCAACCCTCAGCCATGTCGAGGTCTATACTATGAATGGTATTCTGGGCTTCTGGACCCAAAGGGGCGGGGCCTAACAAATTTAAACCCCAAATTCAATTTCAATGGGTTTAGGGGCTTCTAGGAAAAGGGGGCGTGGCCAAAAGTATCTCAACCCT
>NW_028142642.1:0-43096 GCF_055691185.1 Crinia signifera
TGATATTGCAAAGCATTTGGAAAAAATGTCAACGCGGTTTTCTCTAAGGCGGAATAAGCTGGGGCCGATTTTTCAACGCTATCTTGTTCACACAATGCCTACAAGTCTAAATCTGCATTTTCAGCCTTCCAGCTCTTTCGTTAAGGAGATATTGCAAAGCATTTGGAAAAAATGTCAACGCGGTTTTCTCTAAGGCGGAATAAGCTGGGGCCGATTTTTCAACGTTATCTTGTTCACACATTGCCTACAAGTCTAAATCTGCATTTTCAGCCTTCAGCTCTTTTCGTTAAGGAGATATTGCAAAGCATTTGGAAAAAATGTCAACGCGGTTTTCTCTAAGGCGGAATAAGCTGGGGCCGATTTTTCAACGTCTATCTTGTTCACACAATGCCTACAAGTCCTAAATCTGCATTTTCAGCCTTCTAGCTCTTTTCGTTAAGGAGATATTGCAAAGCATTTGGAAAAAATGTCAACGCGGTTTTCTCTAAGGCGGAATAAGCTGGGGCCGATTTTTCAACGTTATCTTGTTCACACAATGCCTACAAGTCTAAATCTGCATTTTCAGCCTTCTAGCTCTTTTCGTTAAGGAGATATTGCAAAGCATTTGGAAAAATGTCAACGCGGTTTTCTCTAAGGCGGAATAAGCTGGGGCCGATTTTTCAACGCTATCTTGTTCACACAATGCCTACAAGTCTAAATCTGCATTTTCAGCCTTCCAGCTCTTTTCGTTAAGGAGATATTGCAAAGCATTTGGAAAAAATGTCAACGCGGTTTTCTCTAAGGCGGAATAAGCTGGGGCCGATTTTTCAACGCTATCTTGTTCACACAATGCCTACAAGTCTAAATCTGCATTTTCAGCCTTCCAGCTCTTTTCGTTAAGGAGATATTGCAAAGCATTTGGAAAAAATGTCAACGCGGTTTTCTCTAAGGCGGAATAAGCTGGGGCCGATTTTTCAACGTTATCTTGTTCACACAATGCCTACAAGTCTAAATCTGCATTTTCAGCCTTCCAGCTCTTTTCGTTAAGGAGATATTGCAAAGCATTTGGAAAAAATGTCAACGCGGTTTTCTCTAAGGCGGAATAAGCTGGGGCCGATTTTTCAACGCTATCTTGTTCACACAATGCCTACAAGTCTAAATCTGCATTTTCAGCCTTCCAGCTCTTTTCGTTAAGGAGATATTGCAAAGCATTTGGAAAAAATGTCAACGCGGTTTTCTCTAAGGCGGAATAAGCTGGGGCCGATTTTTCAACGTTATCTTGTTCACACAATGCCTACAAGTCTAAATCTGCATTTTCAGCCTTCCAGCTCTTTTCGTTAAGGAGATATTGCAAAGCATTTGGAAAAAATGTCAACGCGGTTTTCTCTAAGGCGGAATAAGCTGGGGCCGATTTTTCAACGTTATCTTGTTCACACAATGCCTACAAGTCTAAATCTGCATTTTCAGCCTTCCAGCTCTTTTCGTTAAGGAGATATTGCAAAGCATTTGGAAAAAATGTCAACGCGGTTTTCTCTAAGGCGGAATAAGCTGGGGCCGATTTTTCAACGCTATCTTGTTCACACAATGCCTACAAGTCTAAATCTGCATTTTCAGCCTTCCAGCTCTTTTCGTTAAGGAGATATTGCAAAGCATTTGGAAAAAATGTCAACGCGGTTTTCTCTAAGGCGGAATAAGCTGGGGCCGATTTTTCAACGCTATCTTGTTCACACAATGCCTACAAGTCTAAATCTGCATTTTCAGCCTTCCAGCTCTTTTCGTTAAGGAGATATTGCAAAGCATTTGGAAAAAATGTCAACGCGGTTTTCTCTAAGGCGGAATAAGCTGGGGCCGATTTTTCAACGTTATCTTGTTCACACAATGCCTACAAGTCTAAATCTGCATTTTCAGCCTTCCAGCTCTTTTCGTTAAGGAGATATTGCAAAGCATTTGGAAAAAATGTCAACGCGGTTTTCTCTAAGGCGGAATAAGCTGGGGCCGATTTTTCAACGTTATCTTGTTCACACAATGCCTACAAGTCTAAATCTGCATTTTCAGCCTTCTAGCTCTTTTCGTTAAGGAGATATTGCAAAGCATTTGGAAAAAATGTCAACGCGGTTTTCTCTAAGGCGGAATAAGCTGGGGCCGATTTTTCAACGTTATCTTGTTCACACAATGCCTACAAGTCTAAATCTGCATTTTCAGCCTTCCAGCTCTTTCGTTAAGGAGATATTGCAAAGCATTTGGAAAAAATGTCAACGCGGTTTTCTCTAAGGCGGAATAAGCTGGGGCCGATTTTTCAACGTTATCTTGTTCACACAATGCCTACAAGTCTAAATCTGCATTTTCAGCCTTCCAGCTCTTTTCGTTAAGGAGATATTGCAAAGCATTTGGAAAAAATGTCAACGCGGTTTTCTCTAAGGCGGAATAAGCTGGGGCCGATTTTTCAACGTTATCTTGTTCACACAATGCCTACAAGTCTAAATCTGCATTTTCAGCCTTCCTAGCTCTTTTCGTTAAGGAGATATTGCAAAGCATTTGGAAAAAATGTCAACGCGGTTTTCTCTAAGGCGGAATAAGCTGGGGCCGATTTTTCAACGTTATCTTGTTCACACAATGCCTACAAGTCTAAATCTGCATTTTCAGCCTTCTAGCTCTTTTCGTTAAGGAGATATTGCAAAGCATTTGGAAAAAATGTCAACGCGGTTTTCTCTAAGGCGGAATAAGCTGGGGCCGATTTTTCAACGTTATCTTGTTCACACAATGCCTACAAGTCTAAATCTGCATTTTCAGCCTTCCAGCTCTTTTCGTTAAGGAGATATTGCAAAGCATTTGGAAAAAATGTCAACGCGGTTTTCTCTAAGGCGGAATAAGCTGGGGCCGATTTTTCAACGTTATCTTGTTCACACAATGCCTACAAGTCTAAATCTGCATTTTCAGCCTTCTAGCTCTTTTCGTTAAGGAGATATTGCAAAGCATTTGGAAAAAATGTCAACGCGGTTTTCTCTAAGGCGGAATAAGCTGGGGCCGATTTTTTCAACGTTATCTTGTTCACACAATGCCTACAAGTCTAAATCTGCATTTTCAGCCTTCTAGCTCTTTTCGTTAAGGAGATATTGCAAAGCATTTGGAAAAAATGTCAACGCGGTTTTCTCTAAGGCGGAATAAGCTGGGGCCGATTTTTCAACGTTATCTTGTTCACACAATGCCTACAAGTCTAAATCTGCATTTTCAGCCTTCCAGCTCTTTTCGTTAAGGAGATATTGCAAAGCATTTGGAAAAAATGTCAACGCGGTTTTCTCTAAGGCGGAATAAGCTGGGGCCGATTTTTCAACGTTATCTTGTTCACACAATGCCTACAAGTCTAAATCTGCATTTTCAGCCTTCCAGCTCTTTTCGTTAAGGAGATATTGCAAAGCATTTGGAAAAAATGTCAACGCGGTTTTCTCTAAGGCGGAATAAGCTGGGGCCGATTTTTCAACGCTATCTTGTTCACACAATGCCCTACAAGTCTAAATCTGCATTTTCAGCCTTCCAGCTCTTTTCGTTAAGGAGATATTGCAAAGCATTTGGAAAAATGTCAACGCGGTTTTCTCTAAGGCGGAATAAGCTGGGGCCGATTTTTCAACGCTATCTTGTTCACACAATGCCTACAAGTCTAAATCTGCATTTTCAGCCTTCCAGCTCTTTTCGTTAAGGAGATATTGCAAAGCATTTGGAAAAAATGTCAACGCGGTTTTCTCTAAGGCGGAATAAGCTGGGGCCGATTTTTCAACGTTATCTTGTTCACACAATGCCTACAAGTCTAAATCTGCATTTTCAGCCTTCCAGCTCTTTTCGTTAAGGAGATATTGCAAAGCATTTGGAAAAAATGTCAACGCGGTTTTCTCTAAGGCGGAATAAGCTGGGGCCGATTTTTCAACGTTATCTTGTTCACACAATGCCTACAAGTCTAAATCTGCATTTTCAGCCTTCCAGCTCTTTTCGTTAAGGAGATATTGCAAAGCATTTGGGGAAAAATGTCAACGCGGTTTTCTCTAAGGCGGAATAAGCTGGGGCCGATTTTTCAACGCTATCTTGTTCACACAATGCCTACAAGTCTAAATCTGCATTTTCAGCCTTCCAGCTCTTTTCGTTAAGGAGATATTGCAAAGCATTTGGAAAAAATGTCAACGCGGTTTTCTCTAAGGCGGAATAAGCTGGGGCCGATTTTTCAACGTTATCTTGTTCACACAATGCCTACAAGTCTAAATCTGCATTTTCAGCCTTCCAGCTCTTTTCGTTAAGGAGATATTGCAAAGCATTTGGAAAAAATGTCAACGCGGTTTTCTCTAAGGCGGAATAAGCTGGGGCCGATTTTTCAACGTTATCTTGTTCACACAATGCCTACAAGTCTAAATCTGCATTTTCAGCCTTCCAGCTCTTTTCGTTAAGGAGATATTGCAAAGCATTTGGAAAAAATGTCAACGCGGTTTCTCTAAGGCGGAATAAGCTGGGGCCGATTTTTCAACGCTATCTTGTTCACACAATGCCTACAAGTCTAAATCTGCATTTTCAGCCTTCCAGCTCTTTTCGTTAAGGAGATATTGCAAAGCATTTGGAAAAAATGTCAACGCGGTTTTCTCTAAGGCGGAATAAGCTGGGGCCGATTTTTCAACGTTATCTTGTTCACACAATGCCTACAAGTCTAAATCTGCATTTTCAGCCTTCCAGCTCTTTTCGTTAAGGAGATATTGCAAAGCATTTGGAAAAAATGTCAACGCGGTTTTCTCTAAGGCGGAATAAGCTGGGGCCGATTTTTCAACGCTATCTTGTTCACACAATGCCTACAAGTCTAAATCTGCATTTTCAGCCTTCCAGCTCTTTTCGTTAAGGAGATATTGCAAAGCATTTGGAAAAAATGTCAACGCGGTTTTCTCTAAGGCGGAATAAGCTGGGGCCGATTTTTCAACGCTATCTTGTTCACACAATGCCTACAAGTCTAAATCTGCATTTTCAGCCTTCCAGCTCTTTTCGTTAAGGAGATATTGCAAAGCATTTGGAAAAAATGTCAACGCGGTTTTCTCTAAGGCGGAATAAGCTGGGGCCGATTTTTCAACGTTATCTTGTTCACACAATGCCTACAAGTCTAAATCTGCATTTTCAGCCTTCCAGCTCTTTTCGTTAAGGAGATATTGCAAAGCATTTGGAAAAAATGTCAACGCGGTTTTCTCTAAGGCGGAATAAGCTGGGGCCGATTTTTCAACGTTATCTTGTTCACACAATGCCTACAAGTCTAAATCTGCATTTTCAGCCTTCCAGCTCTTTTCGTTAAGGAGATATTGCAAAGCATTTGGAAAAAATGTCAACGCGGTTTTCTCTAAGGCGGAATAAGCTGGGGCCGATTTTTCAACGTTATCTTGTTCACACAATGCCTACAAGTCTAAATCTGCATTTTCAGCCTTCCAGCTCTTTTCGTTAAGGAGATATTGCAAAGCATTTGGAAAAAATGTCAACGCGGTTTTCTCTAAGGCGGAATAAGCTGGGGCCGATTTTTCAACGTTATCTTGTTCACACAATGCCTACAAAGTCTAAATCTGCATTTTCAGCCTTCCAGCTCTTTTCGTTAAGGAGATATTGCAAAGCATTTGGAAAAAATGTCAACGCGGTTTTCTCTAAGGCGGAATAAGCTGGGGCCGATTTTTCAACGCTATCTTGTTCACACAATGCCTACAAGTCTAAATCTGCATTTTCAGCCTTCCAGCTCTTTTCGTTAAGGAGATATTGCAAAGCATTTGGAAAAAATGTCAACGCGGTTTTCTCTAGGCGGAATAAGCTGGGGCCGATTTTTCAACGCTATCTTGTTCACACAATGCCTACAAGTCTAAATCTGCATTTTCAGCCTTCCAGCTCTTTTCGTTAAGGAGATATTGCAAAGCATTTGGAAAAAATGTCAACGCGGTTTTCTCTAAGGCGGAATAAGCTGGGGCCGATTTTTCAACGCTATCTTGTTCACACAATGCCTACAAGTCTAAATCTGCATTTTCAGCCTTCCAGCTCTTTTCGTTAAGGAGATATTGCAAAGCATTTGGAAAAATGTCAACGCGGTTTTCTCTAAGGCGGAATAAGCTGGGGCCGATTTTTCAACGCTATCTTGTTCACACAATGCCTACAAGTCTAAATCTGCATTTTCAGCCTTCCAGCTCTTTTCGTTAAGGAGATATTGCAAAGCATTTGGAAAAAATGTCAACGCGGTTTTCTCTAAGGCGGAATAAGCTGGGGCCGATTTTTCAACGCTATCTTGTTCACACAATGCCTACAAGTCTAAATCTGCATTTTCAGCCTTCCAGCTCTTTTCGTTAAGGAGATATTGCAAAGCATTTGGAAAAAATGTCAACGCGGTTTTCTCTAAGGCGGAATAAGCTGGGGCCGATTTTTCAACGCTTATCTTGTTCACACAATGCCTACAAGTCTAAATCTGCATTTTCAGCCTTCCAGCTCTTTTCGTTAAGGAGATATTGCAAAGCATTTGGAAAAAATGTCAACGCGGTAAGGCGGAATAAGCTGGGGCCGATTTTTCAACGCTATCTTGTTCACACAATGCCTACAAGTCTAAATCTGCATTTTCAGCCTTCCAGCTCTTTTCGTTAAGGAGATATTGCAAAGCATTTGGAAAAAATGTCAACGCGGTTTTCTCTAAGGCGGAATAAGCTGGGGCCGATTTTTCAACGCTTATCTTGTTCACACAATGCCTACAAGTCTAAATCTGCATTTTCAGCCTTCCAGCTCTTTTCGTTAAGGAGATATTGCAAAGCATTTGGAAAAAATGTCAACGCGGTTTTCTCTAAGGCGGAATAAGCTGGGGCCGATTTTTCAACGTTATCTTGTTCACACAATGCCTACAAGTCTAAATCTGCATTTTCAGCCTTCTAGCTCTTTTCGTTAAGGAGATATTGCAAAGCATTTGGAAAAAATGTCAACGCGGTTTTCTCTAAGGCGGAATAAGCTGGGGCCGATTTTTCAACGTTATCTTGTTCACACAATGCCTACAAGTCTAAATCTGCATTTTCAGCCTTCTAGCTCTTTTCGTTAAGGAGATATTGCAAAGCATTTGGAAAAAATGTCAACGCGGTTTTCTCTAAGGCGGAATAAGCTGGGGCCGATTTTTCAACGTTATCTTGTTCACACAATGCCTACAAGTCTAAATCTGCATTTTCAGCCTTCTAGCTCTTTTCGTTAAGGAGATATTGCAAAGCATTTGGAAAAAATGTCAACGCGGTTTTCTCTAAGGCGGAATAAGCTGGGGCCGATTTTTCAACGCTATCTTGTTCACACAATGCCTACAAGTCTAAATCTGCATTTTCAGCCTTCCAGCTCTTTTCGTTAAGGAGATATTGCAAAGCATTTGGAAAAAATGTCAACGCGGTTTTCTCTAAGGCGGAATAAGCTGGGGCCGATTTTTCAACGCTATCTTGTTCACACAATGCCTACAAGTCTAAATCTGCATTTTCAGCCTTCCAGCTCTTTTCGTTAAGGAGATATTGCAAAGCATTTGGAAAAAATGTCAACGCGGTTTTCTCTAAGGCGGAATAAGCTGGGGCCGATTTTTCAACGCTATCTTGTTCACACAATGCCTACAAGTCTAAATCTGCATTTTCAGCCTTCCAGCTCTTTTCGTTAAGGAGATATTGCAAAGCATTTGGAAAAAATGTCAACGCGGTTTTCTCTAAGGCGGAATAAGCTGGGGCCGATTTTTCAACGCTATCTTGTTCACACAATGCCTACAAGTCTAAATCTGCATTTTCAGCCTTCCAGCTCTTTTCGTTAAGGAGATATTGCAAAGCATTTGGAAAAAATGTCAACGCGGTTTTCTCTAAGGCGGAATAAGCTGGGGCCGATTTTTCAACGTTATCTTGTTCACACAATGCCTACAAGTCTAAATCTGCATTTTCAGCCTTCCAGCTCTTTTCGTTAAGGAGATATTGCAAAGCATTTGGAAAAAATGTCAACGCGGTTTTCTCTAAGGCGGAATAAGCTGGGGCCGATTTTTCAACGTTATCTTGTTCACACAATGCCTACAAGTCTAAATCTGCATTTTCAGCCTTCTAGCTCTTTTCGTTAAGGAGATATTGCAAAGCATTTGGAAAAAATGTCAACGCGGTTTTCTCTAAGGCGGAATAAGCTGGGGCCGATTTTTCAACGCTATCTTGTTCACACAATGCCTACAAGTCTAAATCTGCATTTTCAGCCTTCCAGCTCTTTTCGTTAAGGAGATATTGCAAAGCATTTGGAAAAAATGTCAACGCGGTTTTCTCTAAGGCGGAATAAGCTGGGGCCGATTTTTCAACGCTATCTTGTTCACACAATGCCTACAAGTCTAAATCTGCATTTTCAGCCTTCCAGCTCTTTTCGTTAAGGAGATATTGCAAAGCATTTGGAAAAAATGTCAACGCGGTTTTCTCTAAGGCGGAATAAGCTGGGGCCGATTTTTCAACGCTATCTTGTTCACACAATGCCTACAAGTCTAAATCTGCATTTTCAGCCTTCCAGCTCTTTTCGTTAAGGAGATATTGCAAAGCATTTGGAAAAAATGTCAACGCGGTTTTCTCTAAGGCGGAATAAGCTGGGGCCGATTTTTCAACGTTATCTTGTTCACACAATGCCTACAAGTCTAAATCTGCATTTTCAGCCTTCCAGCTCTTTTCGTTAAGGAGATATTGCAAAGCATTTGGAAAAAATGTCAACGCGGTTTTCTCTAAGGCGGAATAAGCTGGGGCCGATTTTTCAACGCTATCTTGTTCACACAATGCCTACAAGTCTAAATCTGCATTTTCAGCCTTCCAGCTCTTTTCGTTAAGGAGATATTGCAAAGCATTTGGAAAAAATGTCAACGCGGTTTTCTCTAAGGCGGAATAAGCTGGGGCCGATTTTTCAACGCTATCTTGTTCACACAATGCCTACAAGTCTAAATCTGCATTTTCAGCCTTCCAGCTCTTTTCGTTAAGGAGATATTGCAAAGCATTTGGAAAAAATGTCAACGCGGTTTTCTCTAAGGCGGAATAAGCTGGGGCCGATTTTTCAACGCTATCTTGTTCACACAATGCCTACAAGTCTAAATCTGCATTTTCAGCCTTCCAGCTCTTTTCGTTAAGGAGATATTGCAAAGCATTTGGAAAAAATGTCAACGCGGTTTTCTCTAAGGCGGAATAAGCTGGGGCCGATTTTTCAACGTTATCTTGTTCACACAATGCCTACAAGTCTAAATCTGCATTTTCAGCCTTCCAGCTCTTTTCGTTAAGGAGATATTGCAAAGCATTTGGAAAAAATGTCAACGCGGTTTTCTCTAAGGCGGAATAAGCTGGGGCCGATTTTTCAACGCTATCTTGTTCACACAATGCCTACAAGTCTAAATCTGCATTTTCAGCCTTCCAGCTCTTTTCGTTAAGGAGATATTGCAAAGCATTTGGAAAAAATGTCAACGCGGTTTTCTCTAAGGCGGAATAAGCTGGGGCCGATTTTTCAACGTTATCTTGTTCACACAATGCCTACAAGTCTAAATCTGCATTTTCAGCCTTCCAGCTCTTTTCGTTAAGGAGATATTGCAAAGCATTTGGAAAAAATGTCAACGCGGTTTTCTCTAAGGCGGAATAAGCTGGGGCCGATTTTTCAACGTTATCTTGTTCACACAATGCCTACAAGTCTAAATCTGCATTTTCAGCCTTCTAGCTCTTTTCGTTAAGGAGATATTGCAAAGCATTTGGAAAAAATGTCAACGCGGTTTTCTCTAAGGCGGAATAAGCTGGGGCCGATTTTTCAACGCTATCTTGTTCACACAATGCCTACAAGTCTAAATCTGCATTTTCAGCCTTCCAGCTCTTTTCGTTAAGGAGATATTGCAAAGCATTTGGAAAAAATGTCAACGCGGTTTTCTCTAAGGCGGAATAAGCTGGGGCCGATTTTTCAACGCTATCTTGTTCACACAATGCCTACAAGTCTAAATCTGCATTTTCAGCCTTCCAGCTCTTTTCGTTAAGGAGATATTGCAAAGCATTTGGAAAAAATGTCAACGCGGTTTTCTCTAAGGCGGAATAAGCTGGGGCCGATTTTTCAACGCTATCTTGTTCACACAATGCCTACAAGTCTAAATCTGCATTTTCAGCCTTCCAGCTCTTTTCGTTAAGGAGATATTGCAAAGCATTTGGAAAAAATGTCAACGCGGTTTTCTCTAAGGCGGAATAAGCTGGGGCCGATTTTTCAACGTTATCTTGTTCACACAATGCCTACAAGTCTAAATCTGCATTTTCAGCCTTCCAGCTCTTTTCGTTAAGGAGATATTGCAAAGCATTTGGAAAAAATGTCAACGCGGTTTTCTCTAAGGCGGAATAAGCTGGGGCCGATTTTTCAACGTTATCTTGTTCACACAATGCCTACAAGTCTAAATCTGCATTTTCAGCCTTCCAGCTCTTTTCGTTAAGGAGATATTGCAAAGCATTTGGAAAAAATGTCAACGCGGTTTTCTCTAAGGCGGAATAAGCTGGGGCCGATTTTTCAACGTTATCTTGTTCACACAATGCCTACAAGTCTAAATCTGCATTTTCAGCCTTCTAGCTCTTTTCTTTAAGGAGATATTGCAAAGCATTTGGAAAAAATGTCAACGCGGTTTTCTCTAAGGCGGAATAAGCTGGGGCCGATTTTTCAACGCTATCTTGTTCACACAATGCCTACAAGTCTAAATCTGCATTTTCAGCCTTCCAGCTCTTTTCGTTAAGGAGATATTGCAAAGCATTTGGAAAAAATGTCAACGCGGTTTTCTCTAAGGCGGAATAAGCTGGGGCCGATTTTTCAACGTTATCTTGTTCACACAATGCCTACAAGTCTAAATCTGCATTTTCAGCCTTCCAGCTCTTTTCGTTAAGGAGATATTGCAAAGCATTTGGAAAAAATGTCAACGCGGTTTTCTCTAAGGCGGAATAAGCTGGGGCCGATTTTTCAACGTTATCTTGTTCACACAATGCCTACAAGTCTAAATCTGCATTTTCAGCCTTCCAGCTCTTTTCGTTAAGGAGATATTGCAAAGCATTTGGAAAAAATGTCAACGCGGTTTTCTCTAAGGCGGAATAAGCTGGGGCCGATTTTTCAACGCTATCTTGTTCACACAATGCCTACAAGTCTAAATCTGCATTTTCAGCCTTCCAGCTCTTTTCGTTAAGGAGATATTGCAAAGCATTTGGAAAAAATGTCAACGCGGTTTTCTCTAAGGCGGAATAAGCTGGGGCCGATTTTTCAACGTTTATCTTGTTCACACAATGCCTACAAGTCTAAATCTGCATTTTCAGCCTTCTAGCTCTTTTCGTTAAGGAGATATTGCAAAGCATTTGGAAAAAAATGTCAACGCGGTTTTCTCTAAGGCGGAATAAGCTGGGGCCGATTTTTCAACGCTATCTTGTTCACACAATGCCTACAAGTCTAAATCTGCATTTTCAGCCTTCCAGCTCTTTTCGTTAAGGAGATATTGCAAAGCATTTGGAAAAAATGTCAACGCGGTTTTCTCTAAGGCGGAATAAGCTGGGGCCGATTTTTCAACGTTATCTTGTTCACACAATGCCTACAAGTCTAAATCTGCATTTTCAGCCTTCCAGCTCTTTTCGTTAAGGAGATATTGCAAAGCATTTGGAAAAAATGTCAACGCGGTTTTCTCTAAGGCGGAATAAGCTGGGGCCGATTTTTCAACGTTATCTTGTTCACACAATGCCTACAAGTCTAAATCTGCATTTTCAGCCTTCCAGCTCTTTTCGTTAAGGAGATATTGCAAAGCATTTGGAAAAAATGTCAACGCGGTTTTCTCTAAGGCGGAATAAGCTGGGGCCGATTTTTCAACGTTATCTTGTTCACACAATGCCTACAAGTCTAAATCTGCATTTTCAGCCTTCTAGCTCTTTTCTTTAAGGAGATATTGCAAAGCATTTGGAAAAAATGTCAACGCGGTTTTCTCTAAGGCGGAATAAGCTGGGGCCGATTTTTCAACGCTATCTTGTTCACACAATGCCTACAAGTCTAAATCTGCATTTTCAGCCTTCCAGCTCTTTTCGTTAAGGAGATATTGCAAAGCATTTGGAAAAAATGTCAACGCGGTTTTCTCTAAGGCGGAATAAGCTGGGGCCGATTTTTCAACGTTATCTTGTTCACACAATGCCTACAAGTCTAAATCTGCATTTTCAGCCTTCCAGCTCTTTTCGTTAAGGAGATATTGCAAAGCATTTGGAAAAAATGTCAACGCGGTTTTCTCTAAGGCGGAATAAGCTGGGGCCGATTTTTCAACGCTATCTTGTTCACACAATGCCTACAAGTCTAAATCTGCATTTTCAGCCTTCCAGCTCTTTTCGTTAAGGAGATATTGCAAAGCATTTGGAAAAAATGTCAACGCGGTTTTCTCTAAGGCGGAATAAGCTGGGGCCGATTTTTCAACGTTATCTTGTTCACACAATGCCTACAAGTCTAAATCTGCATTTTCAGCCTTCTAGCTCTTTTCGTTAAGGAGATATTGCAAAGCATTTGGAAAAAAATGTCAACGCGGTTTTCTCTAAGGCGGAATAAGCTGGGGCCGATTTTTCAACGCTATCTTGTTCACACAATGCCTACAAGTCTAAATCTGCATTTTCAGCCTTCCAGCTCTTTTCGTTAAGGAGATATTGCAAAGCATTTGGAAAAAATGTCAACGCGGTTTTCTCTAAGGCGGAATAAGCTGGGGCCGATTTTTCAACGTTATCTTGTTCACACAATGCCTACAAGTCTAAATCTGCATTTTCAGCCTTCCAGCTCTTTTCGTTAAGGAGATATTGCAAAGCATTTGGAAAAAATGTCAACGCGGTTTTCTCTAAGGCGGAATAAGCTGGGGCCGATTTTTCAACGTTATCTTGTTCACACAATGCCTACAAGTCTAAATCTGCATTTTCAGCCTTCCAGCTCTTTTCGTTAAGGAGATATTGCAAAGCATTTGGAAAAAATGTCAACGCGGTTTTCTCTAAGGCGGAATAAGCTGGGGCCGATTTTTCAACGTTATCTTGTTCACACAATGCCTACAAGTCTAAATCTGCATTTTCAGCCTTCTAGCTCTTTTCTTTAAGGAGATATTGCAAAGCATTTGGAAAAAATGTCAACGCGGTTTTCTCTAAGGCGGAATAAGCTGGGGCCGATTTTTCAACGCTATCTTGTTCACACAATGCCTACAAGTCTAAATCTGCATTTTCAGCCTTCCAGCTCTTTTCGTTAAGGAGATATTGCAAAGCATTTGGAAAAAATGTCAACGCGGTTTTCTCTAAGGCGGAATAAGCTGGGGCCGATTTTTCAACGTTATCTTGTTCACACAATGCCTACAAGTCTAAATCTGCATTTTCAGCCTTCCAGCTCTTTTCGTTAAGGAGATATTGCAAAGCATTTGGAAAAAATGTCAACGCGGTTTTCTCTAAGGCGGAATAAGCTGGGGCCGATTTTTCAACGCTATCTTGTTCACACAATGCCTACAAGTCTAAATCTGCATTTTCAGCCTTCCAGCTCTTTTCGTTAAGGAGATATTGCAAAGCATTTGGAAAAAATGTCAACGCGGTTTTCTCTAAGGCGGAATAAGCTGGGGCCGATTTTTCAACGCTATCTTGTTCACACAATGCCTACAAGTCTAAATCTGCATTTTCAGCCTTCCAGCTCTTTTCGTTAAGGAGATATTGCAAAGCATTTGGAAAAAATGTCAACGCGGTTTTCTCTAAGGCGGAATAAGCTGGGGCCGATTTTTCAACGCTATCTTGTTCACACAATGCCTACAAGTCTAAATCTGCATTTTCAGCCTTCCAGCTCTTTTCGTTAAGGAGATATTGCAAAGCATTTGGAAAAAATGTCAACGCGGTTTTCTCTAAGGCGGAATAAGCTGGGGCCGATTTTTCAACGTTATCTTGTTCACACAATGCCTACAAGTCTAAATCTGCATTTTCAGCCTTCCAGCTCTTTTCGTTAAGGAGATATTGCAAAGCATTTGGAAAAAATGTCAACGCGGTTTTCTCTAAGGCGGAATAAGCTGGGGCCGATTTTTCAACGTTATCTTGTTCACACAATGCCTACAAGTCTAAATCTGCATTTTCAGCCTTCTAGCTCTTTTCGTTAAGGAGATATTGCAAAGCATTTGGAAAAAATGTCAACGCGGTTTTCTCTAAGGCGGAATAAGCTGGGGCCGATTTTTCAACGTTATCTTGTTCACACAATGCCTACAAGTCTAAATCTGCATTTTCAGCCTTCTAGCTCTTTTCGTTAAGGAGATATTGCAAAGCATTTGGAAAAAATGTCAACGCGGTTTTCTCTAAGGCGGAATAAGCTGGGGCCGATTTTTCAACGCTATCTTGTTCACACAATGCCTACAAGTCTAAATCTGCATTTTCAGCCTTCCAGCTCTTTTCGTTAAGGAGATATTGCAAAGCATTTGGAAAAAATGTCAACGCGGTTTTCTCTAAGGCGGAATAAGCTGGGGCCGATTTTTCAACGCTATCTTGTTCACACAATGCCTACAAGTCTAAATCTGCATTTTCAGCCTTCCAGCTCTTTTCGTTAAGGAGATATTGCAAAGCATTTGGAAAAAATGTCAACGCGGTTTTCTCTAAGGCGGAATAAGCTGGGGCCGATTTTTCAACGTTATCTTGTTCACACAATGCCTACAAGTCTAAATCTGCATTTTCAGCCTTCCAGCTCTTTTCGTTAAGGAGATATTGCAAAGCATTTGGAAAAAATGTCAACGCGGTTTTCTCTAAGGCGGAATAAGCTGGGGCCGATTTTTCAACGTTATCTTGTTCACACAATGCCTACAAGTCTAAATCTGCATTTTCAGCCTTCCAGCTCTTTTCGTTAAGGAGATATTGCAAAGCATTTGGAAAAAATGTCAACGCGGTTTTCTCTAAGGCGGAATAAGCTGGGGCCGATTTTTCAACGCTATCTTGTTCACACAATGCCTCCGTGCTAGGCAGTCGCATTGTCGAGAGCTCCTGAGAGAACCAGCCAGCGGTAGCCACTCCCCCAGCCTCCCCGGGCTCGGGGAGAGCTTTTGCGGGAAAGACTAGGCAAGCACCCGGTGCGGGGTTGCCTAGCAGTCGTCAGATACCAGCGATTCCCCCTCTGGGCTTCCCTGAGCTTGGGGACCCAGAGGTGGGTACGTAGGAGCGGGCACCCGGTGCGGGGACGTTTCCTTTACTGCACTACCTAAATGGTAGGAGAGGAAAGCCGGCGGCCGGCTAAAATGGACATAGCGGACACATCGGCACAGTTTAGCGGTGCGCCCGCAAGTGTAAAAATGGATGGCAAAAGTGTTAATGTGGGAGAGGGTCCCCCGGAAGACTCCGCAGGTACCCCTGCACAGAGCGTAGTGTGGGGGGAAGGATCGGAGAAACCCGCCGCAGATGCCAGCGGCGGTAGCGGCATAGCAGCAGCTACGGGGGACTGTGATTCCTCAGCATCCTTCTCTGATGACACCAGTGTCGACGAAAGGGAAGATGACCACTTTGACATAATGAGTTTGCAAGACCTAAAAAGAGAATATGGTAGAATCAGCAAGAAGCTCCTGAAAGCAAAGGCACGCCGTTCTTCATGCCATCATTGGGAGAAGAGCTTGTTAAAAGAAGAAATCACTACGCATATGAAGTCTCTGCTAAAGATCGAAAAAAGAATTGAGCAAAAGCAAACTGAAAAGAGTGGAAAACGTAAATCAAAATCCTGTCCAGCGCAAGACGGGTTAACTGGGAGCAAGGTGTCTGCAGTTCAACCGGCGGCGTCTGACGTCACTATGGAAAAAACCAAGCTCGTGGAGCACAGGAGTGCGGGAATCCCACTGGAGGTAGACGGCAAGATCCGGAGTGTAATGGCGCCCGTGGATGTAAAAGAAGCAGCGGCTGGATGTCGGGAGCAGCGGGGACCCCGGGACGCGGTGAGTATGGAGACTGATGTGTTCTTTGATGATGCCGCGTACCTGGGGACCCCCGATGTGTTTAAGTCTCAAATCCATCTGGCGGAGATGCGGCCGCCAGCTCCCGCAACTGTATCTGTGACAGCTAGCGTATCGGGCGGCTTGACAGCAGACGCTAGAAAGCCGGGTCCCGGCGCTATGTATAATGAGACAATGCAGACTATGGATAATGCGCTTGAGGCGCTCAGGAAAAGTATTGGTAAACCTTCGCAAGGACAGAAACGCTTAAATGAGCAGGAGCTGTCAGTGAAGGAGAAAAATGTTTTTGACACAGTGTTTGGTGGGATTGGTGCGCCAGAAGGCGCTATGGGTGCTATAAAAATTATTGCTGCCCAAATGGGAAAAAATGCTGATAGTGGAAATGTGTTGGAAAAAAAAAATGATGATAATGTGTCAACAGGGGGTGTGTCGACCAAAGTGAAAACCCCGATTTCTTATGCGAAGGCAGTAAAAAATGTCCCTAGCATAAAGGTTAATGAAGAATTACCTGGGCCCAGTACAACTAGCATGAGAAAACGTAATTTAATTCAGTTCAAATGGGTCGACACCAACCCAGTGCCGACAAAGACAATTTTTTTAAATATGATTTTTTCCCTAGATGTTTGTGCTAAAGACCTTTCAGCTTGCATTCATCCTGACAGATCCCCCTTTTTTGATTTAAGCTTTATCTCCCCCCACAAGATGCAAAAGGTTTTAGCGGAATGGGAAGTTAAAAAATTTGAAGAAAAGTTTTTTGGTTACTCAGTGTTTTGTACATCCCAGCCTGAGGACACCAGAATTAAAATCCTAGTCAGAAATGACATGATTCCCCCAGAGGACATCCGGTATTGGCTCAGTCGCCGATGCAACTTAAAGGGTGACATGATGAAGGTGGGGCATACCCTTGGTGTATGGGGGGGAGCGTGGGCTGTTACGGTGAGGTTGAACCAAGTTAGTGGGAGAAATGTGCACCTGCCATCGGCCGCCTACATTGGTCGGGATAGAATCCAAATATTCTATCCCGGCCAACCTAGGACATGCTTTAAATGTGGCCAGGAGGGCCACAATAGTAGTGAATGTGGGGAGGCAAAATGCTCCTTGTGCGGTGAATCGGGTCACCCCTCAAAGACCTGCAACAGGGTAACCTGCAATCTTTGTGGGTTTGAGGGGCACCCATACAGCCGTTGCCCTGACTCCTTAAAAAATATAACTGATAGAACAGATGCAGCCAAAATGACAAAATTTACAAAAGCTGTAATTGATAAGGGAAAAAATATTGAATGGAGTAGAGATGATGATGAGGTGGAGGGCAAGTTTTTTGAAGTTGTAAACAAAAGTAAAAAATCTGCAAAAGAGAAAGAGAAAGGGAAAGCAGACATTGACCTGACAAACAGATTCATGTGTTTTTCTGACAATGAAGGGGATGAGGAGAGGGAGGAGGACAAAAATGATGAGGGAGAGGTGTATAAAGTAGATGGTGAACTGGTGTTTAAAACTCAAAAAAAAGAGAAAAGCAAAAGTGAAAAAAGCAAAAAAAAAATGGATAAAAAAACTGATATAAAACACAAACAAAATGAAAGGAGAGAGAGGGAGCTAATTAGGCATAGAATGAAGACAGTCGACATGCCTGGTCAGGAGGTGCATTCCGAAGAAGACATGGACAGTACTGTAAATAAGGAGGACTCGGATGAGTCCAATAGCTCTATTATAAGGAGGGCTGCTTGTAAAGGGGACATAAGTGAGACTAATGTCTCAACCAAAGGTGGTGAGCTGAAAAAAAAAAAGCCACCTGATGTCACCAATGTGGATGGTGATGGTTTGTCTGAGGTAATGGATGTGGTCATGAATGTGATGGGTGGTGGAGAATGCAAGGATGGTGGTGGGAAAGGTGAAAGTAAATAAATTTGTTATAGGATTCTCTTTTTACAAATTTTTTCATGGCTCCCCACCTCATTAGATGTGCCACTCTTAATGTGGCCTCCATATTATCGAACCAGGCTCGGTTCATGGCCTACGATTTTTTAAAAGGCGAGGATTTTGACATACTTTTCCTTCAGGAGACCAGAGTGGGTACCCTCGAGGTTCTTCATAGAGCCAAGAGGGAATGGACGAAAGGCCCCTCATTCTGGTCTCTTGCAGCTGAGCCTTATAGTGGAGTGGCGGTCCTTTTCACCGACAAGGTAACCGTGAATAGATTTGTGGAATTAGATGTTGGAAGATGTATGATTTTGGATGTCAGCTTCAAGGGGCAGGACCTGAGGCTAATTAATATCTATGGTCCCCAGAGTGCCTGGGACAGGAAATGCCTTTTTGAGCTGATAAAACCATTTTTATACACAGCTCAGCAGGTCGTTTTTGGAGGCGATTTCAACGCCGTGGTAAGACCAAAGGACAGAGGAGGTTCCAAAAACAATAAGACCCTGAGTTATGATGCAAATTTCTTAGTAAAGATGGTTAGACAGGCAGGGCTGGAAGATGTTCATATTAAACACTCTCCAGACCTCACGGGTTTCACTTATTTTAGTGGTAGAAATAGGTCTAGAATAGATAGGTTTTTTGTTAAAAGAGGTTCAAAAACTTTACCCCCCAAGGTAGAGCCAGTAGAATTCTCTGACCACTGTTTTCTCTCTTTTTCTTTGAATGCTTCGGAGACCATTCAGAAAGGAAGAGGCCTGTGGAGGTTGAACTCTGAACTCCTGAAAGATGAGAGCGTGATGCAGTCCCTGAGAAGTCTCCTGATGGATCATGAATCACTGTTGGAGGCAGGCTGGAGTAGATCCGAGTGGTGGGAGGTAATGAAAAAGAAAGTCCAGGGTTTCTTCAAGAGACTGGTAAGGAAAAAGAACTTGAAAAAGAAAAATGCCTACTATGCTCTTAAAAGGGAATTAGATTTCTTGATCTCTGAGGGTGGAGATAGTGGGGAAATCTCCCGAGTGAAGTCTCAGATGAGAGAATGTCAGTATGACCGATTAGCATCTTTGACCCTGGAGAGGGATTATGGTGTATACCACTCACCTGATCCCTACCAGGATTGTAGAAAAGCAATCGGAGTAAAAGAGATCAGGGGTCTGCATGATGAACAGGATGTGCTTCAAGAGGGGAGGGAAGGCATCCTGAGAGTTGTGGAGACCTACTATTCTGATCTCTTGTCTGAGAAGCCACTCATCAGAGAAAAGATGGAGTCTTTCCTGGAGGAGACACCAAACCTGGTGAATCCAGGTACTGCTCTTGATTGTTTGGACAACAAAATAAGTGTAGAAGAAGTGAGGGAAGCAATTGATGGTTTGTCATTGAAAAAGTCACCCGGGCCCGATGGCCTAACATCGGAGTTTTACAAAGAGCTCTCTGATGTCATAGCTCCCCGTCTCACGGAGGTTTTTAATACCTGTTTAGAGGAGGGTGAACTGTCTCCTTCCATGAGACGGTCGGCCCTTATTTTGTTGTTCAAAGGAAAAGACCGTACCCGTATTGAGAACTGGCGCCCCATCGCCCTTCTGAATACGGACAGAAAGATTTTGGCAAAAGTTTTCTTTAACAGAATCATGGAGTTCTCAAGAGAGCTTCTTTCCCCTTCCCAGCACTGCACTGTGAAAGGGCGAAGCACCTTTAGTGCAGTTCTTGGTGTCCGGGAAGCCGTGGAGCGGTGCAGAGCTGGAAAGATTGGGAAATATATGCTGGCTTTGGATCAATCAAAGGCCTTTGACCGTGTCAACCATAAGTACCTATGGGCACTACTGGAAAGGTATGGCTTTCCGCAAAAGATGGTAAATTGGCTAAAAATCTTGTACAGAAAGGCCGAGAGCTTCCCTCTTGTCAATGGTTGGGTTGGGCCCTCTTTCAATGTGGACTCCGGTGTACGTCAGGGTTGCCCCCTGAGCTCCCTTCTGTACGTGTTTGCAATCGATCCCTTCGTCAGGAGGATTGAGAGCAGCACGTTGGAGGGGTTGCAGCTGTCTCCGGAGTGCACGTTGAAAGTGACAGCCTATGCGGATGATGTCACTGTTGTCCTGTCATCCGTGACAGAGACTGGTGTCATCGACCAACTGGTCCAGGATTATTCTGAGGCTTCCGGTTCTAGAGTGAACCAGGACAAGAGTGAAGTTTTCTGGATGGGGGAAGAGGGAGAAGAGTTTTCTCTCCCGGACACCTTCCCAGTGGCCAAAGACAATATCAAAATTCTTGGCATCCAATTTGACCATGGAGATTATTCCACCTTAAATTGGGAGCGGAAGCTGGAGGATGCAACCCAGAAAGTGTGCTTCTGGAGGGGACAAAAGTTTTCCCTAAGGGAAAGGGTTGACATCTGCAAAACCTACTTGATACCAATTTTTTTGTATGTCAGCTATGTCTGTTTTTTGCCTCAGTCAATGTGGTCCAAGTTATGTTCCCTGTTCTTCCAGATGCTCTGGGGGAACAGGATGAACATTGTCAAGAGAGGTATCACGTACAGATCGAGGGCTGAAGGGGGCCAGGACATGGTCAATCCCGTAGTCTTTTTTATAACAGCTTTTTTAAAGCTAAACATTGGCAGCCTCTTTTTAGGGGAGCCCCCTCGATGGGTACATGGATTCTTGGAATGGTGGAATCCTTTTTCTAGAGCATGGATAGATGGTGGTCGATTGAAGAAACCTTGGACTAGGCGAGGTTACCTCCCGATCTACGTGATCTTGTCCATCAGGATGATATCCAAGTGGAGCTTGACAACTGGTGATGTGAGAGATCTCTCGAGAAAGGAGTCGGGAAAGAGGGTCTTACAGATCTACTTCCTGGCTCCACTGGCTCTGAGGGACTGCCCAGGGACTGTCTGTTCAGCAGGTCTGAAGTTGCTCAATGAGCGACGCATTCCTCTGAAGTTTAGAGACATTGCCTGGCTCTCGTTTCTAGGGAAGCTTTATGTTAAAGGGAACCTTAAGTTTTTAAGTACCAATGACCGTGGTTGCCCACGTGAGGAATGTCTAGGGGAGGAGGAGACGATAGACCACTTCATCCTTAAGTGTCCCTTTAATGTAAGTGTTTACAAATCAGTATCAATCTCTCTAGGTATCCCTTGTCTTTCGGGGCTCAGTTACCCGGAATGGGCCTACGGAGCTTTCAAAGGATACGGGAATTTTGATTTGTGCACAATTTATATAGTTAGTTTAGTGGTTAGGTACCACACGTGGCATGCACGGTGTCATATTGGAATCAGGCAGAAAATCCTTCCTCTTAGGACGGTGGTGGGCCTTATTCTGCACGACGTGAAGGTGGTGATGGATATGGAAAAGGAAAAGCTGGATGCCATTAGCTGGTCTCGCCTGTGGGGTCAGCTGAAGCCTCCTTGAGTAGGTGGCATTCAGTGATTCCTGGAACATTCTGGGATCCTTTCCTTTTCTTGCACTTATTTAGTAAAATCAGTTATGGAAAAAAAATGGTTTACATACGTCTTACATGCACATAATAATTTGTTTACTTATATTAATGTTGGATGATTGTATGAAGGTGGGGAGTGTTTGAAAATGAGTGAAGTCCCGTGGGTATTGGAAATGAATGATCATATGTTTAAAGGTGATGGGTAATAGATTGGTGATGGTTTGGTTTTTTTAAGGTGGGATGAGTGATAAAATTTGCATGGTGTGTGAGTGAATGGTGGATGGAGGAATGGATAAAGTATACATGGTGTTGTCTTCCTTGTGGAATGAATGAAGAATGCTTGGGGGGTATGTGTACAAATGAGTATGAAAGGGTATGAGTGGAAATAAAAGATCCTTTCCTTATTAAAGGAAGCGTATGGGCCTAGCAAATTGGCTCATAGGTAGGCCATAAAAGGCTTGTGGGAATAGTTATATATGTGTTTATGCAAAACATACAGCCATCTAAAGACTTTGGACTCTATATGGTATGTTGATGAGATTCTTGAAAAAGGAAAGTGTTATGATATGTAATAACATCCAGAATATATGGGAATTTATGTTATGTTCAAATTTTTTGTTTTTTAATACTTTTGAATATTTGTATATTGGTTTTTATGATATATTTTTGTAGAAAAAAAAGAGTGTTGTTGCAATTCATAAATAAAATGAAGCATGACAATGCCTACAAGTCTAAATCTGCATTTTCAGCCTTCCAGCTCTTTTCGTTAAGGAGATATTGCAAAGCATTTGGAAAAAATGTCAACGCGGTTTTCTCTAAGGCGGAATAAGCTGGGGCCGATTTTTCAACGCTATCTTGTTCACACAATGCCTACAAGTCTAAATCTGCATTTTCAGCCTTCCAGCTCTTTTCGTTAAGGAGATATTGCAAAGCATTTGGAAAAAATGTCAACGCGGTTTTCTCTAAGGCGGAATAAGCTGGGGCCGATTTTTCAACGCTATCTTGTTCACACAATGCCTACAAGTCTAAATCTGCATTTTCAGCCTTCCAGCTCTTTTCGTTAAGGAGATATTGCAAAGCATTTGGAAAAAATGTCAACGCGGTTTTCTCTAAGGCGGAATAAGCTGGGGCCGATTTTTCAACGTTATCTTGTTCACACAATGCCTACAAGTCTAAATCTGCATTTTCAGCCTTCCAGCTCTTTTCGTTAAGGAGATATTGCAAAGCATTTGGAAAAAATGTCAACGCGGTTTTCTCTAAGGCGGAATAAGCTGGGGCCGATTTTTCAACGCTATCTTGTTCACACAATGCCTACAAGTCTAAATCTGCATTTTCAGCCTTCCAGCTCTTTTCGTTAAGGAGATATTGCAAAGCATTTGGAAAAAATGTCAACGCGGTTTTCTCTAAGGCGGAATAAGCTGGGGCCGATTTTTCAACGTTATCTTGTTCACACAATGCCTACAAGTCTAAATCTGCATTTTCAGCCTTCCAGCTCTTTTCGTTAAGGAGATATTGCAAAGCATTTGGAAAAAATGTCAACGCGGTTTTCTCTAAGGCGGAATAAGCTGGGGCCGATTTTTCAACGTTATCTTGTTCACACAATGCCTACAAGTCTAAATCTGCATTTTCAGCCTTCTAGCTCTTTTCGTTAAGGAGATATTGCAAAGCATTTGGAAAAAATGTCAACGCGGTTTTCTCTAAGGCGGAATAAGCTGGGGCCGATTTTTCAACGCTATCTTGTTCACACAATGCCTACAAGTCTAAATCTGCATTTTCAGCCTTCCAGCTCTTTTCGTTAAGGAGATATTGCAAAGCATTTGGAAAAAATGTCAACGCGGTTTTCTCTAAGGCGGAATAAGCTGGGGCCGATTTTTCAACGCTATCTTGTTCACACAATGCCTACAAGTCTAAATCTGCATTTTCAGCCTTCCAGCTCTTTTCGTTAAGGAGATATTGCAAAGCATTTGGAAAAAATGTCAACGCGGTTTTCTCTAAGGCGGAATAAGCTGGGGCCGATTTTTCAACGCTATCTTGTTCACACAATGCCTACAAGTCTAAATCTGCATTTTCAGCCTTCCAGCTCTTTTCGTTAAGGAGATATTGCAAAGCATTTGGAAAAAATGTCAACGCGGTTTTCTCTAAGGCGGAATAAGCTGGGGCCGATTTTTCAACGTTATCTTGTTCACACAATGCCTACAAGTCTAAATCTGCATTTTCAGCCTTCCAGCTCTTTTCGTTAAGGAGATATTGCAAAGCATTTGGAAAAAATGTCAACGCGGTTTTCTCTAAGGCGGAATAAGCTGGGGCCGATTTTTCAACGTTATCTTGTTCACACAATGCCTACAAGTCTAAATCTGCATTTTCAGCCTTCCAGCTCTTTTCGTTAAGGAGATATTGCAAAGCATTTGGAAAAAATGTCAACGCGGTTTTCTCTAAGGCGGAATAAGCTGGGGCCGATTTTTCAACGTTATCTTGTTCACACAATGCCTACAAGTCTAAATCTGCATTTTCAGCCTTCTAGCTCTTTTCTTTAAGGAGATATTGCAAAGCATTTGGAAAAAATGTCAACGCGGTTTTCTCTAAGGCGGAATAAGCTGGGGCCGATTTTTCAACGCTATCTTGTTCACACAATGCCTACAAGTCTAAATCTGCATTTTCAGCCTTCCAGCTCTTTTCGTTAAGGAGATATTGCAAAGCATTTGGAAAAAATGTCAACGCGGTTTTCTCTAAGGCGGAATAAGCTGGGGCCGATTTTTCAACGTTATCTTGTTCACACAATGCCTACAAGTCTAAATCTGCATTTTCAGCCTTCCAGCTCTTTTCGTTAAGGAGATATTGCAAAGCATTTGGAAAAAATGTCAACGCGGTTTTCTCTAAGGCGGAATAAGCTGGGGCCGATTTTTCAACGTTATCTTGTTCACACAATGCCTACAAGTCTAAATCTGCATTTTCAGCCTTCCAGCTCTTTTCGTTAAGGAGATATTGCAAAGCATTTGGAAAAAATGTCAACGCGGTTTTCTCTAAGGCGGAATAAGCTGGGGCCGATTTTTCAACGCTATCTTGTTCACACAATGCCTACAAGTCTAAATCTGCATTTTCAGCCTTCCAGCTCTTTTCGTTAAGGAGATATTGCAAAGCATTTGGAAAAAATGTCAACGCGGTTTTCTCTAAGGCGGAATAAGCTGGGGCCGATTTTTCAACGTTATCTTGTTCACACAATGCCTACAAGTCTAAATCTGCATTTTCAGCCTTCTAGCTCTTTTCGTTAAGGAGATATTGCAAAGCATTTGGAAAAAAATGTCAACGCGGTTTTCTCTAAGGCGGAATAAGCTGGGGCCGATTTTTCAACGCTATCTTGTTCACACAATGCCTACAAGTCTAAATCTGCATTTTCAGCCTTCCAGCTCTTTTCGTTAAGGAGATATTGCAAAGCATTTGGAAAAAATGTCAACGCGGTTTTCTCTAAGGCGGAATAAGCTGGGGCCGATTTTTCAACGTTATCTTGTTCACACAATGCCTACAAGTCTAAATCTGCATTTTCAGCCTTCCAGCTCTTTTCGTTAAGGAGATATTGCAAAGCATTTGGAAAAAATGTCAACGCGGTTTTCTCTAAGGCGGAATAAGCTGGGGCCGATTTTTCAACGTTATCTTGTTCACACAATGCCTACAAGTCTAAATCTGCATTTTCAGCCTTCCAGCTCTTTTCGTTAAGGAGATATTGCAAAGCATTTGGAAAAAATGTCAACGCGGTTTTCTCTAAGGCGGAATAAGCTGGGGCCGATTTTTCAACGTTATCTTGTTCACACAATGCCTACAAGTCTAAATCTGCATTTTCAGCCTTCTAGCTCTTTTCTTTAAGGAGATATTGCAAAGCATTTGGAAAAAATGTCAACGCGGTTTTCTCTAAGGCGGAATAAGCTGGGGCCGATTTTTCAACGCTATCTTGTTCACACAATGCCTACAAGTCTAAATCTGCATTTTCAGCCTTCCAGCTCTTTTCGTTAAGGAGATATTGCAAAGCATTTGGAAAAAATGTCAACGCGGTTTTCTCTAAGGCGGAATAAGCTGGGGCCGATTTTTCAACGTTATCTTGTTCACACAATGCCTACAAGTCTAAATCTGCATTTTCAGCCTTCCAGCTCTTTTCGTTAAGGAGATATTGCAAAGCATTTGGAAAAAATGTCAACGCGGTTTTCTCTAAGGCGGAATAAGCTGGGGCCGATTTTTCAACGCTATCTTGTTCACACAATGCCTACAAGTCTAAATCTGCATTTTCAGCCTTCCAGCTCTTTTCGTTAAGGAGATATTGCAAAGCATTTGGAAAAAATGTCAACGCGGTTTTCTCTAAGGCGGAATAAGCTGGGGCCGATTTTTCAACGTTATCTTGTTCACACAATGCCTACAAGTCTAAATCTGCATTTTCAGCCTTCTAGCTCTTTTCGTTAAGGAGATATTGCAAAGCATTTGGAAAAAAATGTCAACGCGGTTTTCTCTAAGGCGGAATAAGCTGGGGCCGATTTTTCAACGCTATCTTGTTCACACAATGCCTACAAGTCTAAATCTGCATTTTCAGCCTTCCAGCTCTTTTCGTTAAGGAGATATTGCAAAGCATTTGGAAAAAATGTCAACGCGGTTTTCTCTAAGGCGGAATAAGCTGGGGCCGATTTTTCAACGTTATCTTGTTCACACAATGCCTACAAGTCTAAATCTGCATTTTCAGCCTTCCAGCTCTTTTCGTTAAGGAGATATTGCAAAGCATTTGGAAAAAATGTCAACGCGGTTTTCTCTAAGGCGGAATAAGCTGGGGCCGATTTTTCAACGTTATCTTGTTCACACAATGCCTACAAGTCTAAATCTGCATTTTCAGCCTTCCAGCTCTTTTCGTTAAGGAGATATTGCAAAGCATTTGGAAAAAATGTCAACGCGGTTTTCTCTAAGGCGGAATAAGCTGGGGCCGATTTTTCAACGTTATCTTGTTCACACAATGCCTACAAGTCTAAATCTGCATTTTCAGCCTTCTAGCTCTTTTCTTTAAGGAGATATTGCAAAGCATTTGGAAAAAATGTCAACGCGGTTTTCTCTAAGGCGGAATAAGCTGGGGCCGATTTTTCAACGCTATCTTGTTCACACAATGCCTACAAGTCTAAATCTGCATTTTCAGCCTTCCAGCTCTTTTCGTTAAGGAGATATTGCAAAGCATTTGGAAAAAATGTCAACGCGGTTTTCTCTAAGGCGGAATAAGCTGGGGCCGATTTTTCAACGTTATCTTGTTCACACAATGCCTACAAGTCTAAATCTGCATTTTCAGCCTTCCAGCTCTTTTCGTTAAGGAGATATTGCAAAGCATTTGGAAAAAATGTCAACGCGGTTTTCTCTAAGGCGGAATAAGCTGGGGCCGATTTTTCAACGTTATCTTGTTCACACAATGCCTACAAGTCTAAATCTGCATTTTCAGCCTTCCAGCTCTTTTCGTTAAGGAGATATTGCAAAGCATTTGGAAAAAATGTCAACGCGGTTTTCTCTAAGGCGGAATAAGCTGGGGCCGATTTTTCAACGCTATCTTGTTCACACAATGCCTACAAGTCTAAATCTGCATTTTCAGCCTTCCAGCTCTTTTCGTTAAGGAGATATTGCAAAGCATTTGGAAAAAATGTCAACGCGGTTTTCTCTAAGGCGGAATAAGCTGGGGCCGATTTTTCAACGTTATCTTGTTCACACAATGCCTACAAGTCTAAATCTGCATTTTCAGCCTTCTAGCTCTTTTCGTTAAGGAGATATTGCAAAGCATTTGGAAAAAAATGTCAACGCGGTTTTCTCTAAGGCGGAATAAGCTGGGGCCGATTTTTCAACGCTATCTTGTTCACACAATGCCTACAAGTCTAAATCTGCATTTTCAGCCTTCCAGCTCTTTTCGTTAAGGAGATATTGCAAAGCATTTGGAAAAAATGTCAACGCGGTTTTCTCTAAGGCGGAATAAGCTGGGGCCGATTTTTCAACGTTATCTTGTTCACACAATGCCTACAAGTCTAAATCTGCATTTTCAGCCTTCCAGCTCTTTTCGTTAAGGAGATATTGCAAAGCATTTGGAAAAAATGTCAACGCGGTTTTCTCTAAGGCGGAATAAGCTGGGGCCGATTTTTCAACGTTATCTTGTTCACACAATGCCTACAAGTCTAAATCTGCATTTTCAGCCTTCCAGCTCTTTTCGTTAAGGAGATATTGCAAAGCATTTGGAAAAAATGTCAACGCGGTTTTCTCTAAGGCGGAATAAGCTGGGGCCGATTTTTCAACGTTATCTTGTTCACACAATGCCTACAAGTCTAAATCTGCATTTTCAGCCTTCTAGCTCTTTTCGTTTACTTGAGTATATATGGTAATTCTGTTTTTGAAATGTTCAGTTTGAGGTGGTGAGCTGACATCCAAGATGAAGGGGAAGTGGTTATCTTGTTCACACAATGCCTACAAGTCTAAATCTGCATTTTCAGCCTTCCAGCTCTTTTCGTTAAGGAGATATTGCAAAGCATTTGGAAAAAATGTCAACGCGGTTTTCTCTAAGGCGGAATAAGCTGGGGCCGATTTTTCAACGCTATCTTGTTCACACAATGCCTACAAGTCTAAATCTGCATTTTCAGCCTTCCAGCTCTTTTCGTTAAGGAGATATTGCAAAGCATTTGGAAAAAATGTCAACGCGGTTTTCTCTAAGTCGGAATAAGCTGGGGCCGATTTTTCAACGTTATCTTGTTCACACAATGCCTACAAGTCTAAATCTGCATTTTCAGCCTTCCAGCTCTTTTCGTTAAGGAGATATTGCAAAGCATTTGGAAAAAATGTCAACGCGGTTTTCTCTAAGGCGGAATAAGCTGGGGCCGATTTTTCAACGCTATCTTGTTCACACAATGCCTACAAGTCTAAATCTGCATTTTCAGCCTTCTAGCTCTTTTCGTTAAGGAGATATTGCAAAGCATTTGGAAAAAATGTCAACGCGGTTTTCTCTAAGGCGGAATAAGCTGGGGCCGATTTTTCAACGTTATCTTGTTCACACAATGCCTACAAGTCTAAATCTGCATTTTCAGCCTTCTAGCTCTTTTCGTTAAGGAGATATTGCAAAGCATTTGGAAAAAATGTCAACGCGGTTTTCTCTAAGGCGGAATAAGCTGGGGCCGATTTTTCAACGCTATCTTGTTCACACAATGCCTACAAGTCTAAATCTGCATTTTCAGCCTTCCAGCTCTTTTCGTTAAGGAGATATTGCAAAGCATTTGGAAAAAATGTCAACGCGGTTTTCTCTAAGGCGGAATAAGCTGGGGCCGATTTTTCAACGTTATCTTGTTCACACAATGCCTACAAGTCTAAATCTGCATTTTCAGCCTTCCAGCTCTTTTCGTTAAGGAGATATTGCAAAGCATTTGGAAAAAATGTCAACGCGGTTTTCTCTAAGGCGGAATAAGCTGGGGCCGATTTTTCAACGTTATCTTGTTCACACAATGCCTACAAGTCTAAATCTGCATTTTCAGCCTTCCAGCTCTTTTCGTTAAGGAGATATTGCAAAGCATTTGGAAAAAATGTCAACGCGGTTTTCTCTAAGGCGGAATAAGCTGGGGCCGATTTTTCAACGTTATCTTGTTCACACAATGCCTACAAGTCTAAATCTGCATTTTCAGCCTTCTAGCTCTTTTCGTTAAGGAGATATTGCAAAGCATTTGGAAAAAATGTCAACGCGGTTTTCTCTAAGGCGGAATAAGCTGGGGCCGATTTTTCAACGCTATCTTGTTCACACAATGCCTACAAGTCTAAATCTGCATTTTCAGCCTTCCAGCTCTTTTCGTTAAGGAGATATTGCAAAGCATTTGGAAAAAATGTCAACGCGGTTTTCTCTAAGGCGGAATAAGCTGGGGCCGATTTTTCAACGCTATCTTGTTCACACAATGCCTACAAGTCTAAATCTGCATTTTCAGCCTTCCAGCTCTTTTCGTTAAGGAGATATTGCAAAGCATTTGGAAAAAATGTCAACGCGGTTTTCTCTAAGGCGGAATAAGCTGGGGCCGATTTTTCAACGCTATCTTGTTCACACAATGCCTACAAGTCTAAATCTGCATTTTCAGCCTTCCAGCTCTTTTCGTTAAGGAGATATTGCAAAGCATTTGGAAAAAATGTCAACGCGGTTTTCTCTAAGGCGGAATAAGCTGGGGCCGATTTTTCAACGTTATCTTGTTCACACAATGCCTACAAGTCTAAATCTGCATTTTCAGCCTTCCAGCTCTTTTCGTTAAGGAGATATTGCAAAGCATTTGGAAAAAATGTCAACGCGGTTTTCTCTAAGGCGGAATAAGCTGGGGCCGATTTTTCAACGTTATCTTGTTCACACAATGCCTACAAGTCTAAATCTGCATTTTCAGCCTTCTAGCTCTTTTCGTTAAGGAGATATTGCAAAGCATTTGGAAAAAATGTCAACGCGGTTTTCTCTAAGGCGGAATAAGCTGGGGCCGATTTTTCAACGTTATCTTGTTCACACAATGCCTACAAGTCTAAATCTGCATTTTCAGCCTTCCAGCTCTTTTCGTTAAGGAGATATTGCAAAGCATTTGGAAAAAATGTCAACGCGGTTTTCTCTAAGGCGGAATAAGCTGGGGCCGATTTTTCAACGCAATCTTGTTCACACAATGCCTACAAGTCTAAATCTGCATTTTCAGCCTTCTAGCTCTTTTAGTTAAGGAGATATTGCAAAGCATTTGGAAAAAATGTCAACGCGGTTTTCTCTAAGGCGGAATAAGCTGGGGCCGATTTTTCAACGTTATCTTGTTCACACAATGCCTACAAGTCTAAATCTGCATTTTCAGCCTTCTAGCTCTTTTCGTTAAGGAGATATTGCAAAGCATTTGGAAAAAATGTCAACGCGGTTTTCTCTAAGGCGGAATAAGCTGGGGCCGATTTTTCAACGCTATCTTGTTCACACAATGCCTACAAGTCTAAATCTGCATTTTCAGCCTTCCAGCTCTTTTCGTTAAGGAGATATTGCAAAGCATTTGGAAAAAATGTCAACGCGGTTTTCTCTAAGGCGGAATAAGCTGGGGCCGATTTTTCAACGTTATCTTGTTCACACAATGCCTACAAGTCTAAATCTGCATTTTCAGCCTTCCAGCTCTTTTCGTTAAGGAGATATTGCAAAGCATTTGGAAAAAATGTCAACGCGGTTTTCTCTAAGGCGGAATAAGCTGGGGCCGATTTTTCAACGTTATCTTGTTCACACAATGCCTACAAGTCTAAATCTGCATTTTCAGCCTTCCAGCTCTTTTCGTTAAGGAGATATTGCAAAGCATTTGGAAAAAATGTCAACGCGGTTTTCTCTAAGGCGGAATAAGCTGGGGCCGATTTTTCAACGTTATCTTGTTCACACAATGCCTACAAGTCTAAATCTGCATTTTCAGCCTTCTAGCTCTTTTCGTTAAGGAGATATTGCAAAGCATTTGGAAAAAATGTCAACGCGGTTTTCTCTAAGGCGGAATAAGCTGGGGCCGATTTTTCAACGCTATCTTGTTCACACAATGCCTACAAGTCTAAATCTGCATTTTCAGCCTTCCAGCTCTTTTCGTTAAGGAGATATTGCAAAGCATTTGGAAAAAATGTCAACGCGGTTTTCTCTAAGGCGGAATAAGCTGGGGCCGATTTTTCAACGCTATCTTGTTCACACAATGCCTACAAGTCTAAATCTGCATTTTCAGCCTTCCAGCTCTTTTCGTTAAGGAGATATTGCAAAGCATTTGGAAAAAATGTCAACGCGGTTTTCTCTAAGGCGGAATAAGCTGGGGCCGATTTTTCAACGTTATCTTGTTCACACAATGCCTACAAGTCTAAATCTGCATTTTCAGCCTTCTAGCTCTTTTCGTTAAGGAGATATTGCAAAGCATTTGGAAAAAATGTCAACGCGGTTTTCTCTAAGGCGGAATAAGCTGGGGCCGATTTTTCAACGTTATCTTGTTCACACAATGCCTACAAGTCTAAATCTGCATTTTCAGCCTTCCAGCTCTTTTCGTTAAGGAGATATTGCAAAGCATTTGGAAAAAATGTCAACGCGGTTTTCTCTAAGGCGGAATAAGCTGGGGCCGATTTTTCAACGCAATCTTGTTCACACAATGCCTACAAGTCTAAATCTGCATTTTCAGCCTTCTAGCTCTTTTCGTTAAGGAGATATTGCAAAGCATTTGGAAAAAATGTCAACGCGGTTTTCTCTAAGGCGGAATAAGCTGGGGCCGATTTTTCAACGCTATCTTGTTCACACAATGCCTACAAGTCTAAATCTGCATTTTCAGCCTTCCAGCTCTTTTCGTTAAGGAGATATTGCAAAGCATTTGGAAAAAATGTCAACGCGGTTTTCTCTAAGGCGGAATAAGCTGGGGCCGATTTTTCAACGCTATCTTGTTCACACAATGCCTACAAGTCTAAATCTGCATTTTCAGCCTTCCAGCTCTTTTCGTTAAGGAGATATTGCAAAGCATTTGGAAAAAATGTCAACGCGGTTTTCTCTAAGGCGGAATAAGCTGGGGCCGATTTTTCAACGCTATCTTGTTCACACAATGCCTACAAGTCTAAATCTGCATTTTCAGCCTTCCAGCTCTTTTCGTTAAGGAGATATTGCAAAGCATTTGGAAAAAATGTCAACGCGGTTTTCTCTAAGGCGGAATAAGCTGGGGCCGATTTTTCAACGTTATCTTGTTCACACAATGCCTACAAGTCTAAATCTGCATTTTCAGCCTTCCAGCTCTTTTCGTTAAGGAGATATTGCAAAGCATTTGGAAAAAATGTCAACGCGGTTTTCTCTAAGGCGGAATAAGCTGGGGCCGATTTTTCAACGTTATCTTGTTCACACAATGCCTACAAGTCTAAATCTGCATTTTCAGCCTTCTAGCTCTTTTCGTTAAGGAGATATTGCAAAGCATTTGGAAAAAATGTCAACGCGGTTTTCTCTAAGGCGGAATAAGCTGGGGCCGATTTTTCAACGTTATCTTGTTCACACAATGCCTACAAGTCTAAATCTGCATTTTCAGCCTTCCAGCTCTTTTCGTTAAGGAGATATTGCAAAGCATTTGGAAAAAATGTCAACGCGGTTTTCTCTAAGGCGGAATAAGCTGGGGCCGATTTTTCAACGATATCTTGTTCACACAATGCCTACAAGTCTAAATCTGCATTTTCAGCCTTCTAGCTCTTTTCGTTAAGGAGATATTGCAAAGCATTTGGAAAAAATGTCAACGCGGTTTTCTCTAAGGCGGAATAAGCTGGGGCCGATTTTTCAACGTTATCTTGTTCACACAATGCCTACAAGTCTAAATCTGCATTTTCAGCCTTCTAGCTCTTTTCGTTAAGGAGATATTGCAAAGCATTTGGAAAAAATGTCAACGCGGTTTTCTCTAAGGCGGAATAAGCTGGGGCCGATTTTTCAACGCTATCTTGTTCACACAATGCCTACAAGTCTAAATCTGCATTTTCAGCCTTCCAGCTCTTTTCGTTAAGGAGATATTGCAAAGCATTTGGAAAAAATGTCAACGCGGTTTTCTCTAAGGCGGAATAAGCTGGGGCCGATTTTTCAACGTTATCTTGTTCACACAATGCCTACAAGTCTAAATCTGCATTTTCAGCCTTCTAGCTCTTTTCGTTAAGGAGATATTGCAAAGCATTTGGAAAAAATGTCAACGCGGTTTTCTCTAAGGCGGAATAAGCTGGGGCCGATTTTTCAACGCTATCTTGTTCACACAATGCCTACAAGTCTAAATCTGCATTTTCAGCCTTCCAGCTCTTTTCGTTAAGGAGATATTGCAAAGCATTTGGAAAAAATGTCAACGCGGTTTTCTCTAAGGCGGAATAAGCTGGGGCCGATTTTTCAACGTTATCTTGTTCACACAATGCCTACAAGTCTAAATCTGCATTTTCAGCCTTCCAGCTCTTTTCGTTAAGGAGATATTGCAAAGCATTTGGAAAAAATGTCAACGCGGTTTTCTCTAAGGCGGAATAAGCTGGGGCCGATTTTTCAACGTTATCTTGTTCACACAATGCCTACAAGTCTAAATCTGCATTTTCAGCCTTCTAGCTCTTTTCGTTAAGGAGATATTGCAAAGCATTTGGAAAAAATGTCAACGCGGTTTTCTCTAAGGCGGAATAAGCTGGGGCCGATTTTTCAACGCTATCTTGTTCACACAATGCCTACAAGTCTAAATCTGCATTTTCAGCCTTCCAGCTCTTTTCGTTAAGGAGATATTGCAAAGCATTTGGAAAAAATGTCAACGCGGTTTTCTCTAAGTCGGAATAAGCTGGGGCCGATTTTTCAACGTTATCTTGTTCACACAATGCCTACAAGTCTAAATCTGCATTTTCAGCCTTCCAGCTCTTTTCGTTAAGGAGATATTGCAAAGCATTTGGAAAAAATGTCAACGCGGTTTTCTCTAAGGCGGAATAAGCTGGGGCCGATTTTTCAACGCTATCTTGTTCACACAATGCCTACAAGTCTAAATCTGCATTTTCAGCCTTCTAGCTCTTTTCGTTAAGGAGATATTGCAAAGCATTTGGAAAAAATGTCAACGCGGTTTTCTCTAAGGCGGAATAAGCTGGGGCCGATTTTTCAACGTTATCTTGTTCACACAATGCCTACAAGTCTAAATCTGCATTTTCAGCCTTCTAGCTCTTTTCGTTAAGGAGATATTGCAAAGCATTTGGAAAAAAATGTCAACGCGGTTTTCTCTAAGGCGGAATAAGCTGGGGCCGATTTTTCAACGCTATCTTGTTCACACAATGCCTACAAGTCTAAATCTGCATTTTCAGCCTTCCAGCTCTTTTCGTTAAGGAGATATTGCAAAGCATTTGGAAAAAATGTCAACGCGGTTTTCTCTAAGGCGGAATAAGCTGGGGCCGATTTTTCAACGTTATCTTGTTCACACAATGCCTACAAGTCTAAATCTGCATTTTCAGCCTTCCAGCTCTTTTCGTTAAGGAGATATTGCAAAGCATTTGGAAAAAATGTCAACGCGGTTTTCTCTAAGGCGGAATAAGCTGGGGCCGATTTTTCAACGTTATCTTGTTCACACAATGCCTACAAGTCTAAATCTGCATTTTCAGCCTTCCAGCTCTTTTCGTTAAGGAGATATTGCAAAGCATTTGGAAAAAATGTCAACGCGGTTTTCTCTAAGGCGGAATAAGCTGGGGCCGATTTTTCAACGTTATCTTGTTCACACAATGCCTACAAGTCTAAATCTGCATTTTCAGCCTTCCAGCTCTTTTCGTTAAGGAGATATTGCAAAGCATTTGGAAAAAATGTCAACGCGGTTTTCTCTAAGGCGGAATAAGCTGGGGCCGATTTTTCAACGTTATCTTGTTCACACAATGCCTACAAGTCTAAATCTGCATTTTCAGCCTTCCAGCTCTTTTCGTTAAGGAGATATTGCAAAGCATTTGGAAAAAATGTCAACGCGGTTTTCTCTAAGGCGGAATAAGCTGGGGCCGATTTTTCAACGTTATCTTGTTCACACAATGCCTACAAGTCTAAATCTGCATTTTCAGCCTTCTAGCTCTTTTCGTTAAGGAGATATTGCAAAGCATTTGGAAAAAATGTCAACGCGGTTTTCTCTAAGGCGGAATAAGCTGGGGCCGATTTTTCAACGTTATCTTGTTCACACAATGCCTAAAAGTCTAAATCTGCATTTTCAGCCTTCTAGCTCTTTTCGTTAAGGAGATATTGCAAAGCATTTGGAAAAAAATGTCAACGCGGTTTTCTCTAAGGCGGAATAAGCTGGGGCCGATTTTTCAACGCTATCTTGTTCACACAATGCCTACAAGTCTAAATCTGCATTTTCAGCCTTCCAGCTCTTTTCGTTAAGGAGATATTGCAAAGCATTTGGAAAAAATGTCAACGCGGTTTTCTCTAAGGCGGAATAAGCTGGGGCCGATTTTTCAACGCTATCTTGTTCACACAATGCCTACAAGTCTAAATCTGCATTTTCAGCCTTCCAGCTCTTTTCGTTAAGGAGATATTGCAAAGCATTTGGAAAAAATGTCAACGCGGTTTTCTCTAAGGCGGAATAAGCTGGGGCCGATTTTTCAACGTTATCTTGTTCACACAATGCCTACAAGTCTAAATCTGCATTTTCAGCCTTCCAGCTCTTTTCGTTAAGGAGATATTGCAAAGCATTTGGAAAAAATGTCAACGCGGTTTTCTCTAAGGCGGAATAAGCTGGGGCCGATTTTTCAACGTTATCTTGTTCACACAATGCCTACAAGTCTAAATCTGCATTTTCAGCCTTCTAGCTCTTTTCGTTAAGGAGATATTGCAAAGCATTTGGAAAAAATGTCAACGCGGTTTTCTCTAAGGCGGAATAAGCTGGGGCCGATTTTTCAACGTTATCTTGTTCACACAATGCCTACAAGTCTAAATCTGCATTTTCAGCCTTCTAGCTCTTTTCGTTAAGGAGATATTGCAAAGCATTTGGAAAAAATGTCAACGCGGTTTTCTCTAAGGCGGAATAAGCTGGGGCCGATTTTTCAACGCTATCTTGTTCACACAATGCCTACAAGTCTAAATCTGCATTTTCAGCCTTCCAGCTCTTTTCGTTAAGGAGATATTGCAAAGCATTTGGAAAAAATGTCAACGCGGTTTTCTCTAAGGCGGAATAAGCTGGGGCCGATTTTTCAACGCTATCTTGTTCACACAATGCCTACAAGTCTAAATCTGCATTTTCAGCCTTCCAGCTCTTTTCGTTAAGGAGATATTGCAAAGCATTTGGAAAAAATGTCAACGCGGTTTTCTCTAAGGCGGAATAAGCTGGGGCCGATTTTTCAACGCTATCTTGTTCACACAATGCCTACAAGTCTAAATCTGCATTTTCAGCCTTCCAGCTCTTTTCGTTAAGGAGATATTGCAAAGCATTTGGAAAAAATGTCAACGCGGTTTTCTCTAAGGCGGAATAAGCTGGGGCCGATTTTTCAACGCTATCTTGTTCACACAATGCCTACAAGTCTAAATCTGCATTTTCAGCCTTCCAGCTCTTTTCGTTAAGGAGATATTGCAAAGCATTTGGAAAAAATGTCAACGCGGTTTTCTCTAAGGCGGAATAAGCTGGGGCCGATTTTTCAACGTTTTCTTGTTCACACAATGCCTACAAGTCTAAATCTGCATTTTCAGCCTTCCAGCTCTTTTCGTTAAGGAGATATTGCAAAGCATTTGGAAAAAATGTCAACGCGGTTTTCTCTAAGGCGGAATAAGCTGGGGCCGATTTTTCAACGTTATCTTGTTCACACAATGCCTACAAGTCTAAATCTGCATTTTCAGCCTTCTAGCTCTTTTCGTTAAGGAGATATTGCAAAGCATTTGGAAAAAATGTCAACGCGGTTTTCTCTAAGGCGGAATAAGCTGGGGCCGATTTTTCAACGTTATCTTGTTCACACAATGCCTACAAGTCTAAATCTGCATTTTCAGCCTTCTAGCTCTTTTCGTTAAGGAGATATTGCAAAGCATTTGGAAAAAATGTCAACGCGGTTTTCTCTAAGGCGGAATAAGCTGGGGCCGATTTTTCAACGCTATCTTGTTCACACAATGCCTACAAGTCTAAATCTGCATTTTCAGCCTTCCAGCTCTTTTCGTTAAGGAGATATTGCAAAGCATTTGGAAAAAATGTCAACGCGGTTTTCTCTAAGGCGGAATAAGCTGGGGCCGATTTTTCAACGCTATCTTGTTCACACAATGCCTACAAGTCTAAATCTGCATTTTCAGCCTTCCAGCTCTTTTCGTTAAGGAGATATTGCAAAGCATTTGGAAAAAATGTCAACGCGGTTTTCTCTAAGGCGGAATAAGCTGGGGCCGATTTTTCAACGTTATCTTGTTCACACAATGCCTACAAGTCTAAATCTGCATTTTCAGCCTTCCAGCTCTTTTCGTTAAGGAGATATTGCAAAGCATTTGGAAAAAATGTCAACGCGGTTTTCTCTAAGGCGGAATAAGCTGGGGCCGATTTTTCAACGTTATCTTGTTCACACAATGCCTACAAGTCTAAATCTGCATTTTCAGCCTTCCAGCTCTTTTCGTTAAGGAGATATTGCAAAGCATTTGGAAAAAATGTCAACGCGGTTTTCTCTAAGGCGGAATAAGCTGGGGCCGATTTTTCAACGTTATCTTGTTCACACAATGCCTACAAGTCTAAATCTGCATTTTCAGCCTTCTAGCTCTTTTCGTTAAGGAGATATTGCAAAGCATTTGGAAAAAATGTCAACGCGGTTTTCTCTAAGGCGGAATAAGCTGGGGCCGATTTTTCAACGTTTTCTTATTCACACAATGCCTACAAGTCTAAATCTGCATTTTCAGCCTTCTAGCTCTTTTCGTTAAGGAGATATTGCAAAGCATTTGGAAAAAATGTCAACGCGGTTTTCTCTAAGGCGGAATAAGCTGGGGCCGATTTTTCAACGTTATCTTGTTCACACAATGCCTACAAGTCTAAATCTGCATTTTCAGCCTTCCAGCTCTTTTCGTTAAGGAGATATTGCAAAGCATTTGGAAAAAATGTCAACGCGGTTTTCTCTAAGGCGGAATAAGCTGGGGCCGATTTTTCAACGTTATCTTGTTCACACAATGCCTACAAGTCTAAATCTGCATTTTCAGCCTTCTAGCTCTTTTCGTTAAGGAGATATTGCAAAGCATTTGGAAAAAATGTCAACGCGGTTTTCTCTAAGGCGGAATAAGCTGGGGCCGATTTTTCAACGTTATCTTGTTCACACAATGCCTACAAGTCTAAATCTGCATTTTCAGCCTTCTAGCTCTTTTCGTTAAGGAGATATTGCAAAGCATTTGGAAAAAATGTCAACGCGGTTTTCTCTAAGGCGGAATAAGCTGGGGCCGATTTTTCAACGTTATCTTGTTCACACAATGCCTACAAGTCTAAATCTGCATTTTCAGCCTTCCAGCTCTTTTCGTTAAGGAGATATTGCAAAGCATTTGGAAAAAATGTCAACGCGGTTTTCTCTAAGGCGGAATAAGCTGGGGCCGATTTTTCAACGTTATCTTGTTCACACAATGCCTACAAGTCTAATTCTGCATTTTCAGCCTTCCAGCTCTTTTCGTTAAGGAGATATTGCAAAGCATTTGGAAAAAATGTCAACGCGGTTTTCTCTAAGGCGGAATAAGCTGGGGCCGATTTTTCAACGCTATCTTGTTCACACAATGCCTACAAGTCTAAATCTGCATTTTCAGCCTTCCAGCTCTTTTCGTTAAGGAGATATTGCAAAGCATTTGGAAAAAATGTCAACGCGGTTTTCTCTAAGGCGGAATAAGCTGGGGCCGATTTTTCAACGCTATCTTGTTCACACAATGCCTACAAGTCTAAATCTGCATTTTCAGCCTTCCAGCTCTTTTCGTTAAGGAGATATTGCAAAGCATTTGGAAAAAATGTCAACGCGGTTTTCTCTAAGGCGGAATAAGCTGGGGCCGATTTTTCAACGCTATCTTGTTCACACAATGCCTACAAGTCTAAATCTGCATTTTCAGCCTTCCAGCTCTTTTCGTTAAGGAGATATTGCAAAGCATTTGGAAAAAATGTCAACGCGGTTTTCTCTAAGGCGGAATAAGCTGGGGCCGATTTTTCAACGCTATCTTGTTCACACAATGCCTACAAGTCTAAATCTGCATTTTCAGCCTTCCAGCTCTTTTCGTTAAGGAGATATTGCAAAGCATTTGGAAAAAATGTCAACGCGGTTTTCTCTAAGGCGGAATAAGCTGGGGCCGATTTTTCAACGTTATCTTGTTCACACAATGCCTACAAGTCTAAATCTGCATTTTCAGCCTTCCAGCTCTTTTCGTTAAGGAGATATTGCAAAGCATTTGGAAAAAATGTCAACGCGGTTTTCTCTAAGGCGGAATAAGCTGGGGCCGATTTTTCAACGCTATCTTGTTCACACAATGCCTACAAGTCTAAATCTGCATTTTCAGCCTTCCAGCTCTTTTCGTTAAGGAGATATTGCAAAGCATTTGGAAAAAATGTCAACGCGGTTTTCTCTAAGGCGGAATAAGCTGGGGCCGATTTTTCAACGCTATCTTGTTCACACAATGCCTACAAGTCTAAATCTGCATTTTCAGCCTTCCAGCTCTTTTCGTTAAGGAGATATTGCAAAGCATTTGGAAAAAATGTCAACGCGGTTTTCTCTAAGGCGGAATAAGCTGGGGCCGATTTTTCAACGCTATCTTGTTCACACAATGCCTACAAGTCTAAATCTGCATTTTCAGCCTTCCAGCTCTTTTCGTTAAGGAGATATTGCAAAGCATTTGGAAAAAATGTCAACGCGGTTTTCTCTAAGGCGGAATAAGCTGGGGCCGATTTTTCAACGTTATCTTGTTCACACAATGCCTACAAGTCTAAATCTGCATTTTCAGCCTTCCAGCTCTTTTCGTTAAGGAGATATTGCAAAGCATTTGGAAAAAATGTCAACGCGGTTTTCTCTAAGGCGGAATAAGCTGGGGCCGATTTTTCAACGCTATCTTGTTCACACAATGCCTACAAGTCTAAATCTGCATTTTCAGCCTTCCAGCTCTTTTCGTTAAGGAGATATTGCAAAGCATTTGGAAAAAATGTCAACGCGGTTTTCTCTAAGGCGGAATAAGCTGGGGCCGATTTTTCAACGTTATCTTGTTCACACAATGCCTACAAGTCTAAATCTGCATTTTCAGCCTTCCAGCTCTTTTCGTTAAGGAGATATTGCAAAGCATTTGGAAAAAATGTCAACGCGGTTTTCTCTAAGGCGGAATAAGCTGGGGCCGATTTTTCAACGTTATCTTGTTCACACAATGCCTACAAGTCTAAATCTGCATTTTCAGCCTTCTAGCTCTTTTCGTTAAGGAGATATTGCAAAGCATTTGGAAAAAATGTCAACGCGGTTTTCTCTAAGGCGGAATAAGCTGGGGCCGATTTTTCAACGTTATCTTGTTCACACAATGCCTACAAGTCTAAATCTGCATTTTCAGCCTTCTAGCTCTTTTCGTTAAGGAGATATTGCAAAGCATTTGGAAAAAATGTCAACGCGGTTTTCTCTAAGGCGGAATAAGCTGGGGCCGATTTTTCAACGCTATCTTGTTCACACAATGCCTACAAGTCTAAATCTGCATTTTCAGCCTTCCAGCTCTTTTCGTTAAGGAGATATTGCAAAGCATTTGGAAAAAATGTCAACGCGGTTTTCTCTAAGGCGGAATAAGCTGGGGCCGATTTTTTCAACGCTATCTTGTTCACACAATGCCTACAAGTCTAAATCTGCATTTTCAGCCTTCCAGCTCTTTTCGTTAAGGAGATATTGCAAAGCATTTGGAAAAAATGTCAACGCGGTTTTCTCTAAGGCGGAATAAGCTGGGGCCGATTTTTCAACGCTATCTTGTTCACACAATGCCTACAAGTCTAAATCTGCATTTTCAGCCTTCCAGCTCTTTTCGTTAAGGAGATATTGCAAAGCATTTGGAAAAAATGTCAACGCGGTTTTCTCTAAGGCGGAATAAGCTGGGGCCGATTTTTCAACGTTATCTTGTTCACACAATGCCTACAAGTCTAAATCTGCATTTTCAGCCTTCTAGCTCTTTTCGTTAAGGAGATATTGCAAAGCATTTGGAAAAAATGTCAACGCGGTTTTCTCTAAGGCGGAATAAGCTGGGGCCGATTTTTCAACGTTATCTTGTTCACACAATGCCTACAAGTCTAAATCTGCATTTTCAGCCTTCCAGCTCTTTTCGTTAAGGAGATATTGCAAAGCATTTGGAAAAAATGTCAACGCGGTTTTCTCTAAGGCGGAATAAGCTGGGGCCGATTTTTCAACGTTATCTTGTTCACACAATGCCTACAAGTCTAAATCTGCATTTTCAGCCTTCCAGCTCTTTTCGTTAAGGAGATATTGCAAAGCATTTGGAAAAAATGTCAACGCGGTTTTCTCTAAGGCGGAATAAGCTGGGGCCGATTTTTCAACGTTATCTTGTTCACACAATGCCTACAAGTCTAAATCTGCATTTTCAGCCTTCTAGCTCTTTTCGTTAAGGAGATATTGCAAAGCATTTGGAAAAAATGTCAACGCGGTTTTCTCTAAGGCGGAATAAGCTGGGGCCGATTTTTCAACGTTATCTTGTTCACACAATGCCTACAAGTCTAAATCTGCATTTTCAGCCTTCTAGCTCTTTTCTTTAAGGAGATATTGCAAAGCATTTGGAAAAAATGTCAACGCGGTTTTCTCTAAGGCGGAATAAGCTGGGGCCGATTTTTCAACGCTATCTTGTTCACACAATGCCTACAAGTCTAAATCTGCATTTTCAGCCTTCCAGCTCTTTTCGTTAAGGAGATATTGCAAAGCATTTGGAAAAAATGTCAACGCGGTTTTCTCTAAGGCGGAATAAGCTGGGGCCGATTTTTCAACGCTATCTTGTTCACACAATGCCTACAAGTCTAAATCTGCATTTTCAGCCTTCCAGCTCTTTTCGTTAAGGAGATATTGCAAAGCATTTGGAAAAAATGTCAACGCGGTTTTCTCTAAGGCGGAATAAGCTGGGGCCGATTTTTCAACGCTATCTTGTTCACACAATGCCTACAAGTCTAAATCTGCATTTTCAGCCTTCCAGCTCTTTTCGTTAAGGAGATATTGCAAAGCATTTGGAAAAAATGTCAACGCGGTTTTCTCTAAGGCGGAATAAGCTGGGGCCGATTTTTCAACGCTATCTTGTTCACACAATGCCTACAAGTCTAAATCTGCATTTTCAGCCTTCCAGCTCTTTTCGTTAAGGAGATATTGCAAAGCATTTGGAAAAAATGTCAACGCGGTTTTCTCTAAGGCGGAATAAGCTGGGGCCGATTTTTCAACGTTATCTTGTTCACACAATGCCTACAAGTCTAAATCTGCATTTTCAGCCTTCCAGCTCTTTTCGTTAAGGAGATATTGCAAAGCATTTGGAAAAAATGTCAACGCGGTTTTCTCTAAGGCGGAATAAGCTGGGGCCGATTTTTCAACGCTATCTTGTTCACACAATGCCTACAAGTCTAAATCTGCATTTTCAGCCTTCCAGCTCTTTTCGTTAAGGAGATATTGCAAAGCATTTGGAAAAAATGTCAACGCGGTTTTCTCTAAGGCGGAATAAGCTGGGGCCGATTTTTCAACGTTATCTTGTTCACACAATGCCTACAAGTCTAAATCTGCATTTTCAGCCTTCCAGCTCTTTTCGTTAAGGAGATATTGCAAAGCATTTGGAAAAAATGTCAACGCGGTTTTCTCTAAGGCGGAATAAGCTGGGGCCGATTTTTCAACGTTATCTTGTTCACACAATGCCTACAAGTCTAAATCTGCATTTTCAGCCTTCTAGCTCTTTTCGTTAAGGAGATATTGCAAAGCATTTGGAAAAAATGTCAACGCGGTTTTCTCTAAGGCGGAATAAGCTGGGGCCGATTTTTCAACGTTATCTTGTTCACACAATGCCTACAAGTCTAAATCTGCATTTTCAGCCTTCCAGCTCTTTTCGTTAAGGAGATATTGCAAAGCATTTGGAAAAAATGTCAACGCGGTTTTCTCTAAGGCGGAATAAGCTGGGGCCGATTTTTCAACGCTATCTTGTTCACACAATGCCTACAAGTCTAAATCTGCATTTTCAGCCTTCCAGCTCTTTTCGTTAAGGAGATATTGCAAAGCATTTGGAAAAAATGTCAACGCGGTTTTCTCTAAGGCGGAATAAGCTGGGGCCGGCATTTTCAGCCTTCCAGCTCTTTTCGTTAAGGAGATATTGCAAAGCATTTGGAAAAAATGTCAACGCGGTTTTCTCTAAGGCGGAATAAGCTGGGGCCA